>NC_133333.1:224953781-225048928 GCF_042186555.1 Aquarana catesbeiana | reverse complement strand
CAACAGCCTGCCACAACCGTATCTGTACAGGAGCCGGTCGTGTTTCCAATAATGGTGGTCTCCGCGGCAGATTCGCCGCAAGATCACCGTTATCGGCGGCGGGAGAGGTGCCACCCCCCTCCCACCGCTCTCCCGCGCCCTCCGCCGCTTACCTGAGCCGCTGGTAGCGGCGGAGGCAGTTGGGACCTGTCAGTTCTTCGGTATGGAGATGAGTGAGGCTAAGATGGCGCCCACCCGTCTCCATACTATAGGACGGCGGAAGCGACGTCATTACGTCAGCTCCACCCATATGTCTTAAAGGCATATTTTTTTTTTTGTAATTTTTTAAAACGACTTTTTTTTTGCATTTTAGTGTAAATATGAGATCTGAGGACTTTTTGACCCCCAGATCTCACATTTAAGAGGACCTGTCATACTTTTTTCTATTACAAGGGATGTTTACATTCCTTGTAATAGGAATAAAAAGTGATCCAAATTTTTTTTTTTTTTTTTTTTTTTTAAAAACAGTGAAAAAATAATTAAAATAAATAAGAAAAAAAATTTTTTTTTTTTTTTAAAGCGCCCTGTCCCGACGAGCCCGCGCGCAGAAGCGAACGCATTCGTGAGTAGCGCCCGCATATGAAAACGGTGGTCAAACCACACATGTGAGGTATCGCCGCGACCGGTAGAGCGAGAGCAATAATTCTAGCCCTGGACCTCCTCTAACGCAAAACATGCTACCTGTAGAATTTTTTAAACGTCGCCTATGGAGATTTTTAGGGGAAAAGATTGACGTCATTCCACGAGCGGGCGCAATTTTGAAGCGTGACATGTTGGGTATCAATTTACTTGGCGTAACATTACATTTCACAACATAAAAAAAAAATTGGGCTAACTTTACTGTTGTCTTATTTTTTTATTCAAAAAAGTGAATTTTCTCCAAAAAAAGTGCGCTTAGAAGACCGCTGCGCAAATACGGTGCGAAAAAAAAGTATTGCAATGACCGCCATTTTATTCTCTAGGGTGTAGGAAAAAAAAAAATACAATATATAATGTTTGGGGGTTCTAAGTTATTTTCTAGCTAAAAAAAAAAAAAATGTTTTAAACATGTAAACACCTAAAATCCAAAACGAGGCTGGTCCTTAAGTGGTTAAAAAAAGTTTCAATGACCAGATAGGTTGGTGTCATCAAATACAGACAGCAGATGGAAATACCAGCACAGTTAAGATAATATAATATAACCCCATAAGACAATCCTCAATAATAAATTGATTTGCTTATGTTTAATCAGTCATGTGACTACTTCCTGAGCTGCTGTGTGTGTGATGGTTGGAGCAATCAACTGCAGTGAATGCATCATTACAGGTAATGCTAGTTGCTCACTCCCCAAATTCCACCCTCCTCCACCTATTACCAGCATAGACGAGCAGGTATACTGAGGTGCTCTGTGTGGGTGACAACACCACTGAAAGGCAGTCAGAAAATGTCACCCGTAAAAAGGAAGTGCCAAGCGGATGTGGACTGTCTGCGTACAGGCCGCTCATCCGTCCCTAACCACATATAATGGATTGCTCCTTGTGCAATCACATGCAAACATCCGCAATTGTACGCTGACAGGTTGGCTTTTTATAACAAAAGAGACGATAGGAGGTCTCTTCTGTTATAAACGTCCCTCCTGTCAGCGGGTAATGTCACCCGAGTTGCACATGTGCTGCTCAGACAATATTTATGGGCCTGCTGTGTGGGGATGCAGCAATGGGACTCGCACATGCGTGCGCATGAGTGATGTCACCTCAGCCAATCAAGCGACCGGAAATATGAAACCTGGAAGGAGGACTGGGTGAAGATGGAAGTGCCGGGGATCGGGGAGAGCCTGACGGCACATTGTTGAAGAGCTCCATTTGTAATTGTCATAATGTACTAGCACACAGGGTATACTAGCACATTATGACCTGCAGGGGGACCATTTCTTTCCATTTTGCTCTCGAGACTTTACTACCGCTTTAAACTGCCATGTGAAGGACTTTCCAAGATTTTCACATACCAAAGTGAAATGCTACTTTAGGTCCTCCTAATCCTCTTGTACCGAATAGTGGCCTCCTTATTTTTTTAAAACGCTGCCCAACCTTAGGTGCTGTATACAACCTGTATTCACAGAATATTATTTATAATGACAGCAGTCAGCTACAATCAGCTGAATGCACACAGGCCAGGTATAAAGTTCACCTTTAGGCCCATTTAACACATGCTGTCCTCTTTCATCCATCCGTTGACGGATGAAAAACGGGACATCAGTGCATCTGTATAGAAAAACTGATGTAAATGGCTGATCATCCATTTACATCCGTATCCATCAACATCTGTAAACAGATCAAAGCTCTATTTACCCTCCGTTAAAAAAAAAAAACGGAACAGACGAAAAACGGATGTTAATTGACAAACGGTCCGTTTTCCATCCATTTCTGCATTGGTAGTGGATGTAAAAAAAAAAAAAAAAAAAAAATTTAAAAAAAAACCAAAGCTTTATCTATTTTTTTTCTTTGAAAAGAGGCAGATTGAGGGGCTCCAGGGGTTTTCTTAAAGTGATTGTAAAGTCTCTGGGTTTTTTTTACCCTCTAAAAATAACACACCAATTATGCGTACCTGCTCTGTGCAGTTGTTTTGCACAGAGCAGCCCAGATCCTCCTCTTTTCGGGTCCCTCTTCAGCTCCTCCGGCCCCTTCCTCCTAGTAGAGTGCCCCCCACAGCAAGCAACTTACTATGGAGGCAGATGAGCAGCAGCTCCCTGTGTCCATTGAGACACGGAGCCCCGGTTCGTCCCCGCCCCCTCTCCCGATTGGCTAACTGACTTAGACAGCAGTGGGAACCAATGGCACCGCTGCTGTGTCTCAGCCAATCAGGAGGAGAGTCCCAAGCGGCCGAGGAACTCGTGAACATCGCTGGAGAGAGGAGATGTGGCTCAGGTAAGTATTAGGGGGTGCTGGAAGGGGGGGCTGCTGCACACAGGTTTTTTATTTTAATGCATAGAATGCATTAAGATAAAAAAACCTTCTGACGTCACAACCTCTTCAATGCGAGGAGGAACTGGATTTTCTAAAGTCCATTTTGGGACCTGGAGATTTCACAGTGATCCGGGTGAGAGGAAATCTACAATTCTGGGTCCAGGCATTCGGAACAGCCAGTTCACTAATTGGTTGGGTGGGTGCTGGGCTTTTTGCAGTGACCCGACCATGGATCTGGGCTCCACCCCGGCAGACAGGTGGTCTGGCCCAGGAGTCAGGAGAGCTCCATCTAGGAGAGAGGTGGGAGCCAGGGCAGCACAAGGCTGCTAGTTGTGTGCACTGAGTTGGTGAGCAACCAGTCTGTGGAAGACAGACCAAAGGTCTAAAGGGTAAGGCCAGAGCAGGTGTACTGCAAGTGCAAGCCAGAAAGGCTGAGTGACCTTTGTTTTAGAGTAAGAGTGGAATGCTAAAAACCCCTGCGAGGGAATCCTGTTATTTTGTGTGTTTGCTGAACTTTCTTTGAATAAAATGAGCAAGAAATGCAAATGGCGGTTGTCCTTAAAGCGGAGGTCCGCCCACCGCTGCAAAAATTAAAAGCCAGCAGGCTACACATACTGCAGCAGCTGACTTTTAATAGGACACTTACCTGTCCTGAGCCCAGCGATGTCGGCAACGCAGCTGATGTTTCCATCAGCTGTCGGGTAGTGCGCCTCCATTGCGGGAAAAGGGAACCTGGCAGTATAGCATTACGGAATAATTCGCCGCGGCCCGGACAAAGACAGGTATCCGCCGCCCCTCCAAAAAGGTGCCAAATGTGGCACCGGAGAGGGGACAAATGAGCGGAAGTTCCCCTTTGGGTGGAACTCCGCTTAAAAGCTCTACATTCGATGCTAATTCTCATGCTCTATAGGAGATCTTAGTTGCTGAGCTGTAGGAGGTGTCAAACGACGACAGCACACTTATAATCCATTGACAACAACAAGATTTTTGTTTTTTTTTTAATTCACAGATTCTGCTGTCACAAGTATAACATGTTTTGCTAAAGGTGGAGATGGCCTTAAAATATATAGCGGCTCTTCTCATACAATCATTTATCCGAGCGATTGCATGCGATCGGGGCCTCTGTCCATCCTGCACACACAGCTTGCACCAAGGGACGGCACGGCATTTCTGAAAATATACAAAAACTAGCTGCAGCCAATTGTCTAGTTTTGTGGCCAAAACAGATTGCAGCCACATGCAGAGGAGACCCTAACACACAGCGCAGCCCATCTGCCCTCATTCACCCCTCTGACCCACAGCCCAGCCTATCTGCCCTCATTCACCCCTCTGACCCACAGCCCAGCCTATCTGCCCTCATTCACCCCTCTGACCCACAGCCCAGCCTATCTGCCCCTCATTCACCCCTCTGACCCACAGCCAGCCTATCTGCCCTCATTCACCCCTCTGACCCACAGCCCAGCCTATCTGCCCTCATTCACCCCTCTGACCCACAGCGCAGCCTATCTACCCTCATTCACCCCTCTGACCCACAGCCCAGCCTATCTGCCCTCATTCACCCCTCTGACCCACAGCGCAGCCTATCTACCCTCATTCACCCCTCTAAATGGGGTATAAAACTCTCTCCTAATCACAACGCCTGGGAACCCTGCAGGAGACTCTATATTTTCAGTTCTGAACAAACACAGCTTTTCAGATTTCTTGACATACAAGACAAACGACACTCTAAGGAAACTGTACAAATGTTACATTTCGCCCTTCCCACAAGCCTCAAAGGATGTCAGAGTCACTTGAAAACATGAACAAGAAGTGAGGAGTGGCTGAAAGGAAGTTGAACTGAAAAAAAAAAAAAACTTCAGCAACCAAACTCCAGCAGAATACATCTCCCAGATATACAATCTTATCAAATGTGAAAGCCTGTGCCGCTAGGATTCATGGGAAATGCCCTCTAAAGGATTGCATCTAAAGATCCAATTCACATGCTTGCTGCAGTTTATGGAACCGCAGATATGTCAAGTTTACATGGAGAATAAAAGGCGTTAGATGGTTGGAACAGGGCAATCTTCTCTGAGGTTATACAAAAGCTATGTGCTGCATAATTGCTGCAATTTAGATTCTTCCTGGCAGAGAACACAAGCAGATTCTATACAGCAACGTCTTCTCCCCGAATTGTATAAATCACAAAACGGATTTTCAGTGCAATGTCTTGATTTAGTGCATCTGTGGATGGTGGGTGACAGCTTACCACCGGCCCCGGCCCCTCCCCCTTCCTCCCCAGCCTCCTCCCTGCTGCATTTCCGCCCTGCTCCCCATCCCCCTAAAGCCAACATCCTCTGATAGTCTATTTGATCATCACAGCCCTCAATGTATTCAATCCTGTCAATATGAACAGTGCAGACTCTGTACAGGGAGGGGGGGGGGGGGGGGGGGGGGGGGGGGCCCGTCTGTTCTAACATTACAGCCACAACGTCTCATCCCATATCAATAATCTGTACATAGACTTCACCCATCACCACACAGCACCCATCACATCCCCCTGTGTCTTCTCTCATCACATGCTGGGATTTGTGGTCCCACATTAGCAAGAATACTACAGGTTGCCAGAGCCTATCCTAGGCACAGTGACCCCGGATTACCAATGGAAGCGGTGTCACCCCAGACTCTCCTGGTGGATATACAATATGAGAAAAAGACTGTCCCCATCTACATGAGGAAAACACAGGCCCTCCGTGTCATATCAGTATACATCTCATGTCCCAAATATCAGCAACACCCTCCCCCAAACATTACCACCCCCCGCACAACAGCAGCCCAATACACCCCCCCAAACATTACCATCCCCCGCACAACAGCAGCCCAATACACCCCCCAAACATTACCATCCCCCGCACAACAGCAGCCCAATACACCCCCAAACATCAGCATCCAATTATAACACCCCCCCAAACATTACCATCCCCCCCGCACAACAACCCCCCCCAAACATCAGCATCCTAATACACCCCCCAAACATTACCATCCCCCCCAAACATCAGCATCCCAATTATAACACCCCCCAAACATTACCCCCCCCCCCCCCCCCAAGTATCACTATCCAAATACCAGCAACACCCCCCCCTCCCAAGCACAACCCGTATGATCTCTATCCCCCCCTGTATATATACACTCTCTATAATCTCTATCCCCCCTGTGTGTGTATATATATATATATATATATACACACACACACTCTCTATGATCTCTATCCCCCCCTGTATATATACACTCTATGATCTCTATCCCCCCCTGTATATACACACACTCTATGATCTCTATCCCCCCCTGTATATACACACACTCTATGATCTCTATCCCCCCCTGTATATACACACTCTATGATCTCTACCCCCCCCCCCTGTATATACACACTCTATGATCTCTACCCCCCCCCCTGTATATACACACTCTATGATCTCTATCCCCCCCCCTGTATATACACACTCTATGATCTCTATCCCCCCCCCCTGTATATACACACTCTATGATCTCTATCCCCCCCCCCTGTATATACACACTCTATGATCTCTATCCCCCCCCCTGTATATACACACTCTAAGATCTCTATCCCCCCCCCTGTATATACACACTCTATGATCTCTATCCCCCCCCTGTATATACACACTCTATGATCTCTATCCCCCCCTGTATATACACACTCTATGATCTCTATCCCCCCCCTGTATATACACACTCTATGATCTCTATCCCCCCCCTGTATATACAACACTCTATGATCTCTATCCCCCCCTGTATATACACACTCTATGATCTCTATCCCCCCCTGTATATACACACTATGATCTCAACCCCCCCCTATATATATATACACTCTCTATGATCTCTATCCCCCCCCTGTATATACACACTCTATGATCTCTATCCCCCCCCTGTATATATACACTCTCTATGATCTCTATCCCCCCCTGTATATATACACTCTCTATGATCTCTATCCCCCCCGTATATACACTCTCTATGATCTCTATCCCCCCCCGTATACACACTCTCTATGATCTCTATCCCCCCCGTATATACACTCTCTATGATCTCTATCCCCCCCCGTATACACACTCTCTATGATCTCTATCCCCCCCGTATATACACTCTCTATGATCTCTATCCCCCCCCCCGTATATACACTCTCTATGATCTCTATCCCCCCCCCGTATATACACTCTCTATGATCTCTATCCCCCCCCTGTATATACACTCTCTATGATCTCTATCCCCCCCCGTATATACACTCTCTATGATCTCTATCCCCCCCCCCCGTATATACACTCTCTATGATCTCTATCCCTCCCCGTATATACACTCTCTATGATCTCTACCCCCCCCCCCCCTGTATATACACTCTCTATGATCTCTATCCCTCCCCGTATATACACTCTCTATGATCTCTATCCCTCCCCGTATATACACTCTCTATGATCTCTACCCCCCCCCCCTGTATATACACACTATGATCTCTATGATTGTGGGTGTGTGGAGGTCTCCCCTGATATGGGGTCTGGTGACACGCCCACTGCGGGGTGGCCGGTACCCCCTCCCCCCCCCTGGTCAGTCATAGATCCCGGTTCTCGGTCCTCCGGGCCGTGTGTGGTCGGAGTGGAAGGGCGGGGGGGACCTCCCGGGCCGGCACACATCCTCCTCGGGCTCCAGTCATGTCCAAAGCCCCCCCTCCCTTCACACACACCGGTCACCACCCGCCCGCCTTGCCCTCCCTCACCCTCGGTTTCCCCGGGTAGCCCCGGCGGCCCCTCACCTCACTCTCTCCCCCGTCTCCTCACCGGGCGTTGGCAGCTCTGCACAGGGGAGGTTCCTCGGCTGGCAGGCAGGGGCAAAGCACGGCGTCATTACGTCACCCCGCTCCAATGGGCTCGAACGCCGTATTAAAGTCAATGAATAGACGCTGGGGCGGCCCATGTTTATTAAGGGCACCCTGCACCCTCTCCCTCCAGGAGGCAGAAATGTCCCATTCTATGTAGTAGCCCGACACTATAGTCATTACAAACCTTGAAATTAGGTTTGTGGTCGTTACTTATCGGCTGTCAGGCTATTTTGTGAAGTGAATTGGCAAAAGTTGCCCGCAGTAAAGATGGGTGGCCGCCGTGCGCCACGTCCGGTCAGCTGTACGATGCTTCCGGTTGGCTTAGCCTCAGGGCTGGCGGCTGGTGTACAGTGAAGCTGAGGTGGTGAGTGATGTGTGTCTGAGCTGTGACAACGTCCTGAGGGCCCCGGGGCCTGGCCACGCCTGCATGTCATCCCCATAGAAGGTCTGTATGTCTACAATATGTTTCTATGACAATTCCACAACGTGCTTATCTTTCTTTATAGGTATCTGGCCGCACAGATCAAAGCGTTTCTGGAGATCTTGCCGTTGTTATTATTTAATTTTTTTGCAGAGAGGGGAGAAGCCTTTCCATGTATTTGTGACAGTAACCCCCCCCCCCCCCCATGGGGAAAACCTCTCACCTCCTCTTCCGGTGACACCAGAAATAAAAAAAAGGGGGGTGGAGTAGTTGTCACTGGAATTGGAAGGCAGGCAGCAATACAATTTATCAGAAGTATACAGGAGGATAGAGATCATAGAGTGTATACAGGGGGCATAGAGATCATAGAGTGTATACAGGGGGCATAGAGATCATAGAGTGTATACAGGGGGCATAGAGATCATAGAGTGTATACAGGGGGCATAGAGATCATAGAGGGTATACAGGGGGCATAGAGATCATAGAGGGTATACAGGGGGCATAGAGATCATAGAGTGTATACAGGGGCATAGAGATCATAGAGTGTATACAGGGGGCATAGAGATCATAGAGTGTATACAGGGGGCATAGAGATCATAGAGTGTATACAGGGGGCATAGAGATCATAGAGTGTATACAGGAGGATAGAGATCATAGAGCGTGCATACAGGGGGGGGGATAGAGATCATAGAGCGTGCATACAGGGGGGATATAGAGATCATAGAGCGTGCATACAGGGGGGGGGGTAGAGATCATAGAGCGTGCATACAGGGGGGATATAGAGATCATAGAGCATGCATACAGGGGGGGGTTGGAGATCATAGAGCGTGCATACAGGGGGGGGTAGAGATCATAGAGCATACATACACGGGGAGGATAGAGATCATAGAGCGTGCATACGGGGGGGGGGATAGAGATCATAGAGCGTGCATACAGGGGGGGATAGAGATCATAGCGCGTGCATACAGGGGGGGGGATAGAGATCATAGAGCGTGCATACGGGGGGGGGATAGAGATCATAGAGCGTGCATACAGGGGGGGATAGAGATCATAGCGCGTGCATACAGGGGGGGGGATAGAGATCATAGAGCGTGCATACACGGGGGGAGGGGGGAGATAGAGATCATAGAGCGTGCATACAGGGGGACAGTCAAATCACATGGACGAGTCACAGCCTATTGCCGGCAATCGCTCTGACTTTGCTGTGCCGCACCGATTTGAAAAAGTAGTTCCTGCATTTCTTTTGGTGATTTCAGGTGCGACTTGCAGAGACATCTGTGTGTGAAGTCCTGCAGTTTCAGATAAAGTCGCATTGGTTTCAAAGCCACAATCAATGTGAACGAGGGCTAATGGCTCTGTTCTCGGTCTTTAGTGAGCAGAGAGACGGGGACTGTCGCTGCTGGTCAGGAATCTGGGTGGATCCCGACATTATTGTATATCTCTAAGGTCACCCTACAGCGGACTTTGTCCCACTGTCAGCTGAGTCTGGCACACAGGAGTGCAGAACGAAGTGCAGTCATGTGACCCACAGGAGAGGTACGGCCAAAAGAGCTCCAGCCCTACTTCTCCTTTCACTTCCTTCAACCACTTATAGTAGGGATCCACCAATACCATTTTGTTTGAGTACCGCAACTGTTTTGTTTACACATCAGCTGCCAGCAATGGTACAAAACATTGAAAAGTAATTTACAAATAAAATAAATGTACCTTTTTTAGAGTAAATTAAAGTTGTAATGAAGCCAGGTTTGTTTACCTTCATGCTTTCTATGCATGAAGATAAAATCTTTCTGTGTGTATCAGCCCCCCTAATACTCGAGCTCCATCTCGATCCAGTTACGTCCACAAGAGCCTCACCTCTCTGGGTACTCGCACTCCTTATTGGCTATTGGCAGCAGCGGGAGCTAATCGCAGTCAGTGATCCAATCAGGAGATGGAGGGGGCAGGGCCGAACCGCAGCTTTGTGTGTGAATGGACACACACAGCAGCGGCTCAGTTATCCCCAATGCAAGCTGCTTGCTGTGGGGGCACCCAACAGGACTGAGGAGCCAGGATCACCGGCGGGGGACCAGAGAAGAGGAGGGGGAAATGGTACAGGAGACGGTCAGAGACCGGGGACATGGTACAGGAGATCAATGCAGCCTCACCAGTGCCCGTCAGGTGCAGCCAGCCGGTGTCCCCCCATTGCAGCCAGCCAGGGTTCCCCATGGTCAGAGACTGGGGACATGGAACAGGAGATGGTCAGAGACTGGGGACATGATACAAGAGATCAATGCAGCCTCACCAGTGCCCGTCAGGTGCAGCCAGCCAGTGTCCCCCATTGCAGCCAGCCGGTGTCCCCCATTGCAGCCAGCCAGTGTCCCCCATGGTCAGAGACTGGGGACATGGAACAGGAGATGGTCAGAGAATGCGGACATGATACAAGAGATCAATGCAGCCTCACCAGTGCCCATCAGGTGCAGCCAGCCAGTGTCCCCCGTTGCAGCCAGTGTGCCCATTACAGCCAGCCTGAGCAGGGGAAGAGAGAGGAGAGCCGCCGCCTGGTTGATGAGAGTGCCAGGAACATCATAGCTTTCATTTCAATAGCTGTGTGTTCCCCGCCGCGCGCCGTCACAAGCAGCCCCTCCTCTTTGTCCGGGGACTTTGTTAGACAGATCACCCGTCCAATCCCATACGGGCAAGCAAATACACTGACAGAAAGAATCGCCACAACACCGTGATTGGTTGAATTCTGATTCCAAACTTGTACTGTGTCCAATCGCAGCACGGGTCGGTAGGTGGCATGCGCATGCTTGCCCTGAACCCGGAAGAAAGGCTGTGGCATACAGGTACATCGCCCAGCCTGGAGCTGCCAGCATGCCCACAGAACAACTACTGTGGGAGGGCAGCAAGCAGTTAGGGACATGCCACTGACCTTTGCTATGGGCCGGATAACAATTATTACAGGTGATTTTCGAAAACTCTTTCTTGTGATATTTTATCGAGAAGGAGAAGGTGACTCTATTATTTTATGCGTTATCACATAGTGTTGCGTGCCATCTGCTGGTCTTGATTTGTGCTGTTACAGTTCTAATTGACGTTTATGTATGTTATATACAGGTTCCTGTACTGACTTTCTGGTTTAGTCACCTGTTCAGCATCATGGCAGAGAGGAACAGTACCAGCTGGTCCAAGAAGGTGGCAGCCTTTTGTGCCAATCCAAGGTCCTTCTTAGCCAGCACAACCGTGGAGAGCTTTGTGGACGATCTGTTAAAAGATCTGAAGAGTGAAAGTTTGAACGAACAAACAAAGGTATTTGAGCAAATTAAGTCTTGGCATCTTTAGCCTGTAAAGACGTCCTTTTTTTTCTTTTTCTTTTTTTTTTTTTTTTCGGTTCACTTAAATGCTCCTCTACAGGACTAAATCTGGCTACATGTTAGAGCTATGTCTGCATGAGAGAGACAGCAGACAATGGGGGAGATTTACTAAAACTGGAGAGTGCAAAATCTGGTACAGCTCTGCATAGAAACCAATCAGCTTCCATTTTTTATTGTCAAAGCTTAATTGAACACGCTGAAGTTAGCAGCTGATTGGCTACCATACACAGCTGCACCAGATTCTGAGTGCTCCAGTTTTAATAAATCTCCCCCAATGCTTTACTCACCTTTTTTTGTTGGACAGAAAAGCCTCTTTTGTGTTGCCCATTTAATCCTTACTCCAGGACTAGGTCTTGCCTCCAGGGTTAAAGTGTAATTATAGCTAAAACATTTTTTTAGATAGTGTAGGGAATGTTTAGAGTTTGTTTTTTTTTCAACCCTCAGACCTCGGTTTTCTCGTCTAGCCGAGAATGACATCCCTTCTCTCAGCCTAAAGCTTTCTGGGATACTCATGTCATGCATCCCAGGAGGCTTTGGGGCATTCTCCACACTGTGAATGCGCAGCTGAATGTCATATGGAGGGCGGCTGCAAAAACCCAAAAGAGAAAGCCGGCCCCATGATGACTAAAGAAGATAGGATTGCGGCTGGGGACCCGGGGTGCGAATGAGGAGTGGCAAGTTACACCAGACTTTGCTTGGCGTGAGTATGCTTCCTGAGTATATCCCAGAAAGGTAAGAGAGAAAGGAAAAAAATCTAAGTGGGGTAGGGGAGAGAATTTCCTCTTTAAGTTATGCAAAAGATAAATTCAGGAATCAAAAAAACAAAAAACAAACATACTCGCGCCTAGATGACTGCAGCTTCGATCTCAGGTGCAGAGGTGCACCGCCTCCTCTAAGACCATGAACTGTGCAATCAAACACTGCTGATCGCTCAGTTCTCCGTCTTCAGTGAGCAGAGAGTCAGTGACTGTCAGTCAGCGGCTCTCTGCTCTGCCCCTCCAGCAGTCACTGGAATGGCGTGCTTAGGCTCTCTGCAGATCGCCGAGAGGCCGAGAGGCTGAGCTAGCTGCTGGTCCAGGCATGAGGGCGGATCCCGACTATCGGCTGAGGGCAGAACGAAGTGCATTCCTGTGACCCACAAGAGAAGTAGCGCCAAAAGAGCTTTGGCCCTACTTCTCCTTTTAAATATATAGTTATCCTTTAAAGCGACTAACTAAAAGTTAAAGTGGTTGTAAACCCTCACATATACCCAGTGAAGTGAACAGCCTCAGATGATACACAGAAATGAAACAAATCTTCCTACATAAGTTTTACATGTATATCTGTTGTCTTCCCCTTTTTACACTCTTTGAAAAGTGCAGATCGTATTAGAAATCGTTCTTCCTCTTTCAGCAGTACAATAGGGGTGGGTGAGGAGACTGGACTTGGAGGAAAGGGACACATCCCCCCTTCACATAGGCAGAGGAACGAAGGAACATACAGAGCTGTAGTCTGAGTAGTCAAGCTCAGTGCTTATCTCCCTCTAAGTACTCCCTCTTATCTCCCTCCCCAACACAAATTTTCAGCTCATGTGGCGGAGAACTTGTCAGAAGTGACTCATGTTGATAACAGAGGAATGAAGCAGCAGAGAGAAACGACACTTAGAGCTTTGGAGAGAGACAAACACTACGGATGCATGAAATTTGATCTAAGCTAATATATGGGGTTTACAACCACTTTAAAAAAGACACACTAAAGAATAACAGTACTTGCATATCCCATGCCTTCAGTCTTTGAATTGGTACAGTGCTACATCGAATACTGAAGATTGGTTGGCGCAGTCCAGCAAGATAGCGTAGATTACACACATGTAGGATAGTTTTACATGGCTTCTTTTTTTTTTTCAAGAGACTCTCAATAAAGATTTTAAAGGGATCTTTAACTACTTTTTTTTAACATCACCCTCCCCTCCCCCCTGAAAAAAAGCTATAAAAAAATGTTAAGTGTGTGGTGGTGGTGGGGGGGGGGGGGGGGGGAGTGGTGTGTTAGTAATTAGGGGACAGACCTTACCATCTTTTTCCAGTGAGATCCGTGGCATTATTGAGTAAGAAAAATCTCACAAGATGCTCCCACAGGGGTCTCAAACTGGCAGCCCTCCAGCTGTTGCGAAACTACAAGTCCCATCATGCCTCTGCCTATGGAAGTCATGCTTGAAACTGTCATCCTTGCAATACCTTATGGGACCTGTAGTTTGGCAACAGCTGGAGGGCCACCAGATTGAGACCCCTGTCCAGCACAATGCAATAGCATCCTCTTTAAGATTTGGGGTACTGAGCATTCCAGTGGATCTCACCAAAATGATGGTCATAAAACAAAAGCATTTTTGGTGCAAGGCCAACCCAAGTAAACATTTTGTAAGAAAGGAGGGGTGCCAGGTGCTGCAGCCATTTTTGTAATGTGGGCGAAATTATAGCTTTAGCCTGCATTCACATATGAGCAGAGTGCAAGCAGAGCATATTCGGAGCGCAAACCCCAGCAAAGCCACTCCAGGTGAGCAATCAAAGATACACCTACTGCAGTTACTGAGGGGAAGGTGCTAGCACAGCTCGTCTGCGGAAAATACGGATTTTGCTGCATAACACGTTAACTTTCACTGTATCTTGCACTGTCTGTGATGGTTTTATCAGATGTAATAAAGGTTTGAAGAAGTGCAGCGAATTCCAGATTTTTCCTTCTCTCTAAGGCCTCTTTCACATGGGACGGATCCATGATGATCTGCCCCGTGAACATCCGCTTGCTCAGCGGGGATCGCTCCGCTGATCCCCGCTGAGCAGACAGATGACAGGTGTGCAGCGATGGACCTGTCAGAGCGCCGCTCTCCCCTATGGGGGATCGGATGATGACGGACCGTAGAGTCCATCGTCACCCGATCCGAAAAGGGATGGAAAAGTAGGTTTTTCCTCCGTTACACTTTTTCGGGTTGGGGCGGGTCGGATGTCAGCGGACATGTCACCGCTGACATCCGATGCTCCATAGAGGTCTATGGAGGGTCCGTTCAGGTCCGCCTAAAAAACTGACAGGCAGACCTGAACGGATCGTTCGTGTGAAAGAGGCCTAAAGCAGCGTATATTCCTGGTGATTTTTCAGGCGTTTTTACAGGTGTTTTTACAAGTATCAAGCTTTAGGCAATTTGTTTCCTGTGCTGGGCAATAGGAGAAGAATTCAGGCATGAAAATGCTTTTACAGTGCATCTGGAAAGTATACACCTCGCTTAACTTTTTCCACATTTTGTTATATTACAGCCTTATTCCAAAATAGATTAAATTCATATTTTCCTCAAAATTCTACAAACAATACTCCATAATGACAACGTGAAAGAAGTTTGTTTAAAATCTTTGCAAATTTACTTTAAAAAAAAAAAAATCCCATGTACATAAGTATTCACAGCCTTTGCTCAATACTTTGGTGAAGCTCCTTTGGCACCAATTACAGCCTCAAGTCTTTTTGAGTATGATGGTACAAGCTTGGCACATCTATTTTTGGGCAGTTTCCCCCATTCTTCTTTTCAGGACCTCTCAAGCTCCATCAGATTGGATGGGGAGTGTCGGTGTACAGCCATTATCAGATCTCTCCAGAGATGTTCAATCGAGTTCAAGTCTGGGCCACTCAAGGACATTCACAGGGTTGTCCCGTAGCCACTCCTTTGTTATCTTGGCTGTGTGCTTAAGGTCATTGTCCTGTTGGAAGATGAACCTTCGTCTGATGTTCAGAGCGCTCTGGAGCAGGTTTTCATCAAGGATGTCTCTGCACATTGCTGCATTCATCTTTCCCTCAATCCTGACTAGTCTCCCAGTTCCTGCTGCTGAAAAACCTCCCCACAGCATGATGCTGCCACCATCATGCTTCACTGTAGTGTGGGTATTGGGCAGGTGATGAGCGGTGCCCAGTTTCCTCCAGACATGACGCTTGCCATTTAGCCCAAAGAATTCATCAGACCAGTGAATTTTGTTTCGCATGGTCTGAGAGTCCTTCAGGTGCCTTTTGGTAAACTCCAGGGGGACTGTCATGTGCCTTTTACTGAGGAGTGGCTTCCGTCTTGCCACTCTACCATACAGGCCTGATTGGTAGAGTGCTGCAGAGATGGTTGTTCTTCTGGAAGGTTCTCCTCTCTCCACAGAGAGACACTGGAGCTCTGTCAGAGTGACCATCGGGTTCTATGTCACCTCCTTGACTAAGGCCCTTCTCCCCCGATCACTCAGTTTGGCCGGGCGGCCCGCTCTAGGAAGAGTCCCGGTGGTTCCAAACTTCTTCCATGTATAGATGATGGAGGCCACTGTGCTTATTGGGACCTTCAATGCTGCAGAAATTTTTCTGTACTCTTCCCCAGATCTGTGCCTCCATACAATCCTGTCTCGGAGGTCTACAGACAATTCCTTGGACTTCATGGCTTGGTTTGTGCTCTGACATGCACTGTTAACTGTGGGACCTTATATAGACAGGTGTGTGCCTTTCCAAATCATGTCCAATCAACTGAATTTACCACAGGTGGACTCCAATCAAGTTGAAGAAACATCTCAAGGATGATCAGTGGAAACAGGATGCACCTGAGCTCAGTTTTGAGTGTCATGGCAAAGGCTGTGAATACCTTTTTTATACATGTGATTTTTTTTTTTTAAATAAATTTGCAAATATTTAAAACCAACTTCTTTCACGTTGTCATTAATGGGGTATTGTTTGTAGAATTTTGAGGAAAATTTATGAATTTAATCCATTTTGGAATAAGACTGTAATAAAATAAAATGTGGATGCACTGTATCAGATGTTTATATGCACTCCCTTTTGAAGTCTATGGCATCAAAAATGCCTGAATACGCAAAAAAAAAGCTCATGTACTTCCACTGTGAACAGGGAAAATTGGAAAGAATTTTTAGTCATGTGTAGGGAAAAGAGTAGAAGAATGCTTAAGTGTGAATGGGGACGACTGCTCCATTTTCCTTTTTGATACATGAGGCTTGTTCTTCTAAGCACTAAGCTTATAACACATTGGAGTTGATTTACTAAAACTGGAGATTGCAAAATCTGGTGCAGCTCTGCATAGAAACCAATCCACTCCCAGGTTTTATTGTCAAAGCTTAAAGCGATATTAAAGGAGAAGTACAGTACTGCCAAAGCTCGTTTGGCTGTAATTCCCCTATGTATCACAGGACTGCAGTTAGTTTTGCACTCCTGTGACCCGTTTTCAGCAGACAGTGGACTGATGTCCGCTCTCTGCTGACGTCACAGAAGTCAGTCCAGGCTCCGCGTCATCACGACCACAGAGTCGGGATCCACCAGATCCCTGGACCAGCAGCAGACTCAGGCTCTCAGCGAACCTCTGAGAGTCTGAGCCGGCCACCCCTGCCCCTTTCACAGCCAGTGAGCGAGGAGGGGGCAGAGCAGAGAGCTGTGACTGACAGTCTGCAAGCTCTCTGCTCGCAGCTGTGAGAACTGAGCGATCGGCAGTGTTCGATCGCTCGGCTCTCACTGTAGAGGTGCCGAGGACAGATGCAGCATCAGACCGATGCTTCATTCACCTACGTAAGTATGAATCTTTAAAAAAATAAAAACCCTTACTTCTCTTGTAATCTTTTAAGCGATATTTTAAATTACGAACATGTTATACTTGCCTGCTCTGTGCAATGGTTTTGCACAGAGCAGCCCAGATCCTCCTCTTCTCCGGTCCCACGCCTGTGCTCCTCCCTCCTGCTGTGTTCCCCCCCAGCAAGCAGCTTGGGGGGGCACACCCAAGCAGACATGCTCCCAAGCCGCGGCTCTGTGTGTCCATTTACACATTGAGCCGCGGCTCCTCCATCTCCTAAATTTGGCTCACTGGCTTGGCTCCCACTGCTGTCAAAGCCAGTCGAGAGTTTAAGTCCCCGGAGAGGCAAGGCTCTCCTTGCCATCGTTGGATTGAGATGGGGCTCAGGTAAGTATTTTGGTGGGGGGGCTGCTGCACACAGGTTTTTACGTTTATGCATTAGAAGCTGATTGGCTACCATGCACAGCTGCACCAGATTCTGAGTGCTCCAATTTTAGTAAATCTACCCCAATGTTTGTTCTTGCAGCGTTCTGTAACTGACACAGATAATAATAACTTTTTTTGTTCTAGGTTTTAATGCTGAATCTTTTATTGGAGTTTCCTACAACCCTGTGCCCAGAGAAGGCTGCAGGTGAACTTACTGCTGAGATCCTGATGAATATTTTACATCAAATGTCAACTTCAGTTAAAAGTATAGGTTTAAGGTGCCACCTCCTGTTAGCAATCGAGACTGTGCTGATCACCACTGATAACTTCAACTGCAATTGCAAAGTATCCCTGGACTTTGCCTCTTCGCTAATGTACCTTATATCAGACATCAATGACAAAAAGCAGGGGTCATCCAATAGGCCTGTACGTGTCATGGCTTGCGAGTGTCTTAGAGAACTGGAGTACTGCTACCCGGGGCTCCTGTCACAAAGGCTGGAACATTTATACACCATGCAGCAACAAGAAATTACTAGTGCTCATCAGTCATACACACTGCTATACAGTGTCGCCCTCAAGAATGCAATACAGATCTTGGCACAGACAGAGGGACCGTCTAATGGAAACCTTAAGCAAATGCTGACAAGCAATGGCAGTTTTGTTTGGAGCGCCACGAAAGACATGAAGGAACTTAAGCCGTCATCAGGAGAGCAGCTTTGCCTACTACCATCAAACAATGAGACAAAAGAATTGAAATCTATCCTGGCTCTGCTATTAGAAGACTCCTATCTCTTTACTGCTGCATGCCAAAGCGCTCTGTTTTGGCATATAACACAGATTGTGGCCATGGTTCGTACCATATCGCCCGTCATTTTCAAGTCTCAGCTCGTACGACTGTTTGGAACAAAAGACAAATCGTGTTTTCACAGCATTCTTCAGATGAAGGCAGTCTTCACAGATAGTTTGTTCACATCGGAAGATGAGCACTTTCTTCTCCAGAGGCTGGTGGGGATGACGCAGCATCCACTTCTCTCTACGCCGGTGAAGCTGTTCTACTTAGATTGTCTGTTGCACTTTCCGGAGAACAGACCACTAAACTCGAACCCTGGGGAGAACCTACCAGTCCTACTGACTGTCAAAATGACATCCTCCTTATTCCCCAACATTTTTAATGACTGTACCACAATGCTCTGCAGGCAGAATTTGCTGAGTATGGTCTATCTGGAAAATGAAGGCTATCGCTCTGAGAAGGGTATAGGATACTTGTTTGAACATCTCATGGCGCTGTATAGTATGGTTGACAACAATGCAGGCAGAGAGATTACAGCAACCTTTTTCCGCTCTGTGTATCTTTTTGTTCGCTACTTTCATTTTTGTGAAAAGCACATGGAGAACTTGACTGAAACTCTGTTGGAGCTGTACAAAAGCCAAAGTTCTCTCGCACTTTATTTTATTAATTTGATTAATCAGACACAGATTTTACTGGAATTTCAGACTTGGCCAGGGTCATTGTCTAAAGGTTTACAAAGGCACATAGTTAACCTTCCTATGGAAAGTTCAACTATGAAGTTTCTTCGGTGCCATCTCAAAGTTCTCTGTAGAGTAGCCCAAGAGAATACCATTTCACAAACAAGTACAGTCCTCTTCTTAAGACGTTTGGTTTTTCAGTCTGACCTGTGCCAAAAAGGGGACTGGGGTTTAGGCAACGCGTTGTTGTCTGTCTGCAAATGCATTCTCCAACATAAGCATCTAAACGTGGTCTTCATGCACTTGGCAGATCTTTTACAGCATCTGATGCACCATTTTGAGGACATTGACATCCAAGACCGCTCGCGCCTATATTACATTCTCTTGACCAATGTTTCCAATGACAAGCTTGGTAAAATTCTCAACATGTCCCCGATGGGTGGTCCAACAAAAACTAGGTCTCTCTCCTCGATAATGACTGAAAGTGAGAATTTCTCCACCTTGCTTACAATTCACGACACGGAGCGAACAATTCTGTGTTTGTGTCCCATTCATGATGAAAAAAGTGCCGTGGTGCCTTTTGCTGAAGAATCTATGGAAGAAAGTCCATCAGCTGAATATGATCTTGAAGATTACTATCGATACCTTGAGGATCACACTTCCTCATTGCTTCCTTTGAAGTACCATTTGACTTTCAAAGAAGATGTTGAGAAAAAGTTTAATAAACTCTCTTGTATTGTGCTTCACTTTGAACTTTCGAATGCTAATTATGAAGAAATTAGTAACATTAATGTAATGTGTCTCTACTCTGACAGAAAACCTCCAGTGGTCACTATTTATTTGGTTCCCAAAGAACCATATCCATCCATATTGGGTGTAAATGCCACATTTAATGCTGATGGGTGCACTTATCTTTCAAGATTCGAACCTTTGCATATTACATTCCCAGAACTCTTTGTTCCTCTTCCTGTGCCAGAGTCTTGCCCATTGCATGCCCGGTACCACCTGTTTGGCAACCTCTGGCAAACTATGCAGTCTGATGATCAAAGCCAGTGTGAAGAAAGCATATTCTGCCACAAGATGTCAAAAGAGTCTCTGCAAGTCTTTGTGCAGTCTCATTTCTCCAAGTTTGTGGTGTCTTATCGTGATCACGAATACAAAATTGCCATTTTGCTACCACCCAGATTCCACATATTGATTCATGCTCATTATCATGAGGACACGGCTTGTTTTGACATTAGAACTGATAACTGGAGAATACTGCCATACTTGAATTCTCATCTTCGTGATCTGTCAAATAACACGTGAAAAAATGATTCTGAATGTTCCAGTAGTGGCACAGAAGTGGTTGATCATTTTGAGTGAATCCATTTTCAGTTTAATAGTTTAGAAGTTACCAATAAGTGCAGAGGGCAAGGTCCACTTGGCCTTATCCCTCAGGGCTGCAGTCATGTGACTAAATAAGTGTTATTCCTGTGAATAATGGTTTAGCCTAAAAAAAAAAAAGATCTACTTCTGTACCCAGTAAAGCACTTATATACGATAAAGGGAATCTGTCAGGATAAGAATTTGGCTGAATGTAACGCTGACTTTTTTGACATGTGCAAGCTACAGTGCTGTCATACTTCCCTATTTAGGGATTCCAAGATTTGGAACACATATGCAGCCATATAGACGTTGGGATATATATATGTTCTCAGTCCAGTAAGTCTCCAAATCGAAGAAGGATCAGGATCACAGTCCTGGAGCTTGAAAGAGTTTGCTATATTTCTATCCCTTTAAAGTACACTATATTGCTGAAAGTATTGGGACACCTGCCTTTACACGCACATGAATTTTAATGGCATCCCAGTCTTAGACAATAGGGTTCAATATTGAGTTGGTCCACCCTTTGCAGCTATAACAGCTTCAACTTTTCTGGGAAGGCTGTCCACAAGGTTTAGGAGTGTGTATATGTGAATGTTTGACCATTCTTCCAGAAGCACATTTGTGAGGTCAGGCACTGATGTTGGACAAGAAGGCCTGTCTCGCAGTTTGCACTCTAATTAATCCCAAAGGTTTTCTATCTCTCTTTAGGTGTCAGGATACCAAGACATTTTGGACATCAATCCTCGCTCATCCATGGCTTTATGGACCTTGCTTTGTGCACTGGTGCGCAGTCATGTTGGAACAGGAAGGGGCCATCCCCAAAATGTTTCCACAAAGTTAAGTGCACGAAATTGTCCAAAATGTCTTAAGTGCTCCCTTCACTGGAACAGAGGGGCCAAGCCCAAACCCTGAAAGACAACCCCACACCATAATCCCCCCCCCCCCCGCCGCCAAATGATTAGGACCAGTGCACAAAGCAAGGTCCATAAAGACATGGATGAGCGAATTTGGGGTGGAGGTACTTGACTGGCCCTGCACAGAGTCCTGACTTCAACCCCATACAACACCTTTGGGATGAATTACAGCAGAGACCGCGAGCCAGGCCTTTTTGCCCAACATCTGTGCCTGACCTCACAAATGCTCTTCTGGAAGAATGGTCAAACATTCCCATAGACACACTCCTAAACCTTGTGGACGGCCTTCCCAGAAGAGTTGAAGCTGTTATAGCTGCAAAGGGTGGGCCAACTCAATATTGAACCCTACGGACTAAGACTGGGATGTCATTAAAGTCCATGTGCGGGTAAAGGCAGGTGTCCCAATACTTTTGGCGATAGTGTTTTTCTAAAGCCGATGACCTTCTTTTCATTTTTGAATAGAGTAAAAAACGGTTAAAACCCTTGTTTTTTTTTTTTTTGTCTAGTTTTTTTTTACTTTTTGTGTTCTGCTGCATTAGCAAGATATTTATTTAGACAGAACAGGAATCAAGAGTCAATAGGAGGTCTCTCAATAGTAGAGAAAATGCCCTCAAAGACTGTCACTATAAATCATGTCCCAACTGGAAAAGTTTCCCATATTCCTGTTCTGGTGACATATTTTGGATTTTCTCTCATTTTCAGTCCCAGGAATAATGTTGATCAGGAGAGAGTAAATCTCCCTAATGGGAACACAGACAGCAGTAAGAACCTGACAAGGGATTCTAACACGTCGCCGCTTTATTCAATCTAAAAAAAAAGTTTTGGCTTTAGATAAACTTCAGGGCTTCCTGTTTATTAGTATATGGCCGATATTCATACTTTGAGTTGGGTTTTATTGTTTGGCAATTCAAAGCTCACCCTACACATTACAGTCTGAATGTACAATGTCCATTACATCTACCAACAATTATGAAGGTCAGGGGGTTGCCTGGTTGGATACAAATTCATTAAATTGGAAGTTCTAACGCTTAACCTGCTCTCTGCCACATTCTAAACCTAATCTATCTAACCCTGTGCTTACCTATTCTGCAGCCGATCCAGTCCGGTTCCAGTATCCACTTCGGTGTGGAGACGGGTGCAGGAGAGGCAGCTGACAACGGAAGCCCCATAGTAAGTCTATGGGTGATGTCACTTCACAGACGTTGTTGGTCCTCTCCTGCACAGTGTTTCTGCCGCTAGAAACTGGACTGGATCGGCTGCAGAATAGGTAAGTACAGCGATTTTTGCTTTACAGGGTTAGATAGATTAGGTTTAGAATGTGGCAGAGAGCAGGTTTAGAGTTTGTTTTTTTTCCTGGACTTGCACTTTAAGTAAGGCCCCCTATTACATAGTTTTGATACGTAAATCTACTTTTGTTGAGAAAAAAAATGTTCCCCTCTGGGTGATCTATGTACATTTGCAGGGATATTAACACATTTTGTTGCAGATTCCTACCTTTTTGTTATTTTGAAGAAATAGCTGTTTGTTTGTCAGTGTCCATGTGCAAAGTAAATGTGAATGGGAGTAATTTTCAATCAGTTGCTGCCTTTGCAGGGTTCTAATGAGGAAAGTGACGGTCTGCATCCCTTTAAATGTGATTTCTCTTTGGGAGTATCTTACGAAAAATGAAACTTTTGTTGCAGGGGTTGCCCAAAATCAGACACAACTAACTGATCTTAGTGCAGACTTTTTTGAAAAGCAAGAAGCCAATCACACAAGCAGGAAATGACAAATCTTGGGGGGGGGGGTTCTGTATACCATCTGTGTACAGAACGCCTCCAGGCTGCCATATTGCATTGCATTTTACAGAATATTATGGTGCTGCAGATTGAAAAGAAAATTAAATTTTTAATAACAGTTACAATATGACCATTTATATGCTGTATTATTTTTTTTATTTGCTATTTTTTCTTACCATGAAAGTGGAGTTACCCTTTAAAGGCTATTTTTATAAAGATTGTACAGTCAGATTGTAAGGTGTATTGTGAGCTCAGTGGCCATCTGACAATAACATAGTATAGACAATGGAGCACAGATGCTGTTTGCACTATTTTTTTCCTTCTGGGCAGCATTTGCATTGTTCTCTTGATTTTTCTTGAATGTCCGCAAGCAACAAAGACCTCTTGTTACATGTATGGATATGTTGCAGTTGGTTCCCCTGAAATGCAGAGGAAAAAAAAAAGCAGGCCACGACTCAACCACAGGAAGTAACAGTGCACATTGCAGCATTTACAAGCCAAAAAGGGATGTTTGTCAGTTAATTGTTAATGTGTTTATTTACTAATGAGCCAGGAATGCCTTATCAGTTCTAAAGTTAAAATACAGATGTTAGTTTCTACATTGAAGTGTTTTTAATCTTGCATTCAAATTCTTAGGGAAAAAAATACTATATTTTGTATAAATTGTTTTAATCAAGACCACAGAAATTGTATCTAATATAATATAATATATAGATTTTTACTTTTTTTTTTAAGTCTTATTTGTCATGTATGTGTAGCACAAAAAAATGAGGTTTTAACTCACAGGTTAATCACCATTTTTATTCTGAGTTGCGTAGCAAAGCAAAAGAATTTAAAAAAAAAAATCCTTCCTGTCTGGTTTGCACACCGCTAAGATTCTGCACAGAGATGAATTTAACATTTCAGGCAAAGCACTGGCCTTGAGTTTACTGCAGTGAGTTTTTGAGTTTTTATTAAATACTTACCAAGAGTGCTATACAGTACAGGTGCATCTCAAAAAATTAGAATATCATCAAAAAGTTCATTTATTTCAGTAATTCAATTCACAAAGTGATACTCGTATATATTATATATATTGCCTTGAAAAAGTATTCACACCCCTTGAAATTTTCCACATTTTGTCATGTTGCAACCAAAAACGTAAATGGTATTTTATTGGGATTTTATGTGATAGACCAACACAAAGTGGCACATCATTGTGAAGTGGAAGGAAAATGATAAATGGTTTTCAAAATGTTTTTTACCAATAGCTATGTGAAAAGTGTGGCGTGCATTTGTATTCAGCCCCCCTGTATTTGGCTACCCCTAACTAAAATCTAGTGGAACCAATTGCCCTCAGAAGTTACCTAATTTAGTAAATAGAGTCCACCTGAGTGTAATTTAATCTCAGTATAAATACAGCTGTTCTGTGAAGCCCTCATAGGTTTGTTAGAGAACCTTAGTGAACAAACAGCATCATCAAGGCCAAGGAACACACCAGACAGGTCAGGGATAAAGTTGTGGACAAGTTCAAAGCAGGATTAGGTTATAAAAAAAATATCCCACGCTCTCAACATCTCACGGAGCTCTGTTCAATCTATCATCTGAAAATGGAAAGAGTATGGCACAACTGCAAACCTACCAAGACATGGCCGTCCACCTAAACGGACAGGGTGGGCAAGGAGAGCATTAATCGGAGAAGCAGCCAAGAGGCCCATGGTAACTCTGGAGGAGCTGCAGAGATCCACAGCTCAGGTGGGAGAATCTGTCCACAAATCTGGCCTTTATGGAAGAGTGGCAAGAAGAAAGCAATTGTTAAAAGAGAAAGCCATAAAAAGTCCCGTTTGCAGTTTGCGAAAAGCCACATGGGGGACACAGCAAACATGTGGAAGAAGGTGCTCTGGTCAGATGAGACCAAAATTGAGCTTTTTGGCCTAAAAGAAAAACGCTATGTGTGGCGGAAAACTAACACTGCACATTGCCCTGAACACACCATCCCCACCGTGAAACATGGTGGTGGTAGCATCATGTTCTGGGGATGCTTTTCTTAAGCAGGGACAGGGAAGCTGGTCAGAGTTGATGGGAAGATGTATGGAGCCAAATACAGGACAATCTTAGAAGAAAACCTGTTAGAATCTGCAAAAGACTTGAGACTGGGGCAGAGGTTCACCTTCCAGCAGGACAACGACCCTAAACATACAGCCAGAGCTACAATGGAATGGTTTAGATCAAAGCATATTCTTGTGTTATAATGGGCCAGTCAAAGTCTAGACCTAAATCCAATTGAGAATCTGTGGCAAGACTTGAAAATTGCTGTTCACAGATGCTCTTCATCCAATCTGACAGAGCTTGAGCTATTTTGCAAAGCAGAATGGGCAAAAATGTCACTCTCTAGATGTGCAAAGCTGGTAGAGACATCCCCAAAAAGACTTGCATCTGTAATTGCAGTGAAAGGAGGTTCTACAAAGTATTGACTCAGGGGGGCTGAATACAAATGTACCCCACACTTTTCACATATTTATTTGTAAAAAAAAATTGAAAACTATTTATCATTTTTCTTCCACTTCACAATTATGTGCCACTTTGTGTTGGTCTATCACATAACATCCCAATAAAATACTTTTACGTTTTTGATAAAGAAAAAACAACCAGTGCGAAGGACAAATTTGGGGGATGGGGACACAGTAATGTGTGTCAGATATTAGAAACATAGACCGACCGCAGCTCAAATTTTTGGGGAAGGACCAAAAACATACCTCACAAAGAAATAGCAGCGCTGGTCCTAAGTTCCTCCAGCCACAACACAAACCAAGTTCTGTGTATTCACATAAATTAAAATGGTGACAGTATCTTCTAAATCTATTCAAAATTAATCATTTGATGTGCAAAATATGCTAAAATAAAGTGCAAATGTATGACCTAAAAGAATTAAATTGTGCAAATTCATACATGAAATGCAAATTTATAATGATAAAGTGCCAGTGCAAATATTTTGCACATCAAATGATTATGAAAAGGGTTTAGAAGATAGAGACATTTACGTTTTTAGTTGTAACATGACAAAATGTGGAAAATTTCAAGGGTTATGAATACTTTTTCAAAGCACTGTAGATTCATTACTACACCGAGTGATATATTTTTGGCTTACAGCTAGTGAAACCCAAAATTCAGTATCTCAGAAATTTATAATAATGTGAAAAGTTCAATATTGTGGACTCATAGTGTCACACCAAAACTGCCATTCAGGGACACCCCCCCTTCCCAAAAAAATATGATTTCAAAACCCTCGCCAACGATGGAATCTGTCAATTATTTCCCTCCTGCGTGGCAATCTCTATCATAGAATGCTAGGAGGAAGTGATGTCACTTCAGAACAGCGGTCTCCAACCTTTTTTGCATGGGGGCCTGGTTTCATGTAAGGAGGGGAGGAATGTAGTCTCTAGGTTGACAGGGAATTTGGTGGCGGGTGATTTTTCGGGTGAATGGCTGATGTTAGCACTTAAATTATTCCAACACCATGCTTGATATGGTGTCAGGATGATCAAATCACATTGTTTCTATTACTACATTGTAATATATAATGAAATAGTTCAACTCACCATAATGCAGAATCAGTGGGAACCCTAAGCTTGTCACTTGCCACCAGATACAGCATGCCACCGTCGCCTGCCCCCAGATGCAGCTTGTCACTTGCCACCGTCGTCTGCTGCCAGATGCAGTGTGTCACTTGCCATCCGATGCAGTTTGTCGCGTGCCACCCGTAGCCTGCCACTGGATGCAGTGTTCCACTTGCCACCTATAGCCTGCCACCAGATGCAGTGTGCCATTTGCCACCCATACCCTTCCACCAGATGCTGTGTGCCACTTGCCATCCACAGCCCGCCACCAGATGCAGTGTCACTTGCCAGCCAATAGTGAGGTTGTATATTGAAGGATGCAGGGTTCTGTAGAGGGGTGCAGGGTACTATGGGTTGGGGGCAGGGTTCTGTAGAGGGGTGCAGGGTATTATGGGTTGGGGGCAGGGCAGGGTGTATATTGAGGGCTGCAGGGTTCTGTAGAGGGGTGCAGAGTACTATGGGTTGGGGGTAGGGTTCTGTGGAGGGGTGCAGGGTCCTATGGGTTTGGGGCAGGGTGTATAGTGAGGGCTGCAGAGTTCTGTAGAGGGGTGCAGGGTTCTGTGGAGGGGTGCAGGGTACTATGGGTTGGGTGCAGGGTACTATGGGTTGGGGGCAGGGATGGGTGGAGGGTACTATGAGTTGGGGCAGGGTCCCGTGGAGGGGTGCAGGGTACTATGGGTTGGGGGCAGGGTTCTGTAGAGGGGTGCAGGGTACTATGGGTTGGGAGCAGGGTTCTGTAGAGGGGTGCAGGGTCCTGTAGAGGGGTGCAGGGTACTATGGGTTGGGAGCAGGGTTCTGTAGAGGGGTGCAGGATACTATGGGTTGGGAGCAGGGTAGATGGAAGGTACAGGAAGAAGAGAGGGCTCCCTCCCACACAGGGTTCAATGGAGGAGTAGAGGGCAGAGGACAGTGTCAGAGGGGGCCCTGGACATTGACAGCCTGGAACGGTCGGAGGCACCTGGATCAGAGCTGGGGGAGACTATCGAGGAGGGAGCAGCTGGGGGTGAGCGAGCAGGAGGAACCCGAAGACTGGGAAGCACGGGAGGGACTTGGGGACACAGGCAGTGCCCCGCCCCCATTTCAGTCACGAGAAACGATCAGGGCCAGAGCACCGATCACCGGGATCCGCCGTACACTGCACAACTAACAGGGAGCCAGCACTGCTACCCCCTGACCTACACCTCCATCCACCTTACTACTACTCAACTGCCAGGCCCGCTCCTCCAACCAATCACCCTCTACTACCTTGAGGGCAAAGATGACCCTGCCTATCAGCAGAGCAGGAGGCGGGAGGAGCAGTTATGAAAAGACTCCGCCAATCCCGCTGTCTGTGCAGATCTCCAGCTGCTCCCGTCCCCTTCTTCTGTGCTGATAGGATGAAATCGTTGGAGGGGCGGGAGAACCGGAAGAGGAGGCAGACAGACATGGCCACAGAATCGTGAACGGCTGTATCAGCCGTGTCAATTTCATTCCGGGACACTGTATTGTCCCGGAATGAAGGTGCCCGGGACAGACCTCCAAGATGTGGGACTTTCCCAGGCAATCCAGGATGCGTGGTCACCCTAGTGCCCGCTCCCACTGTGATTGGACGCAGTGGTAGCCAATCGGAGGGTTCTGGCGGAATGAACCGACGATCGTTCAGGAGAAAAGCAGAACGGTGGTTTGCTTAAGTAAAGGCAGATCGCCGTTCTGTGAGAGGGGAATGTGCTGATTATGTGTTTCTACTAAGCAGGAACACGGATCTCTGTCTTCCCCCCAGTCAGTAATCACTCCCAAGGAACACATTTAACTCTTTGATCGCCCCTGATGTTAACCCCTTCCCAGCCAGTGTCATTAGTACAGTGACAGTGCATATTTTTAGCACTAATCACTGTATTGGTGTCACTGGTCCCCAAAAAGTGTTACTTAGTGTCTAAATTTGTCCGCTGCAATATCGCAATCCCGCTATAAGTCTCTGATCGCTGCCATTACTAGTAAAAAATTTAAATAAAATAAAAATATCCCATAGTTTGTAGACGCTATAACTTTTGTGCAAACCAATCAATGTAAACTTATTGGGATTTTTTATCAATAATATGTAGCAGAATACATATTGGAATAAATTGATGAAGAAATTAGATTTTTATAAATTTTTTCATTGGATATTTATTATAGCAGAAAGTAAAAAATTTTGTTTGTTTTTTTCAAAATTGTTGCTCTTTTTTTGTTTACAGCGCAAAAAATAAAAACCACGGAGGTGATCAAATACCACCAAGAGAAAGTTTTTTATTTGTGGGAAAAATGACATCAATGTTATTTGTGTACAGCGCACAATTGTCAGGTAAAGTAACGCAGTGCCGTATCGCAAAAATGGCCTGGTCAGGAAGGGGGGTAAATCTTCCAGAGGTTAAACCCTAATGGTGGCGCTAATCACTTTGATAAATTATCAATTTATTTTCTGATTGATCTGCTTCAATAGGAATAATCCATTTATAGATGACACATTCAATCAATATGTCACATTTGGGGAAGTGGATTTCAATGGAAAGGATACAATCATAATGAATAATAAATGTATTTCTGTTTCCATGGTGTTCCATGGTGTAATCCCATAATCTGATTGGTAATAAAATGACTTTTAAATATAAAATGGCCCAATGAGTAACTGCTTGTCTTTGGAAGACTAAGATCTTCCTACGAGTTCAGCTTAATCCACATGCAGTGCAGCATAGAAGCTGTTACATTGTACAGAAACAAACAAGAAGCTGCAGCCCCACCACAAGTTGGAGGAATTAAGTGGTTAGCTCTTCTGCGTGGCAGCATCGGGGTCGTCGCTTCAATTCCCAACCACAGCGCCACCTGCCTGGAGTTTGCATGTTCTCCCTGCATCGGTTTCCTCCCACACTACAAAGACATGCTGGGTGGTACATTGGCCCTAGTATGTGTATGAATGTGAGTTAGGGAGATTAGATTGTAAGCTCCTTGGGGGCAGGGACTGGTGTAACTGTACAATATACAGGATGGAAATAGATGACTGACTCCTGTACTGACTGATCATTATCACATGGCCTACCTGTTGGATTGGCTCTGCAGACTCCTCTTCTCCGTTGCCGATACCTGCAGGTTTCCTGCCAATCCCCTGGACAGGTTTGTTGGTGGCGGGGGGTCTTCTGGGCTTGTACGGCCCTCTGTGGAGACACCAATTACACAGCGAGACCCTTTATCTCCATAGCAACAGTGATACCCCCCATAACCCAGAAATTGTGGGGAACCCCCTCTAAGAAAATGTGCCCCCCCCCCCCCCCATTTTCCTTCCGTCTTCTGCAGCTTTGGGAAGGTTTGTGGGGACTCATCTTAGGAAGGTCCAGTATTCATTGATCAGAGCCGTAGACATTCCCTGTCTGCTCACATTCACAGCACATTTTACAGCTCTTCATACTCCGGAGTAAAGGAGAGAAAGAACTTTCCCTCCAACATTTCCATCCAAAGAAAACATGTGCACTTTACACATGTCTGCCCACTTCCAAGAAAACGTTTTTGTATGGTGGTCATCAATAAAAATGGACATATGGTGGAACACGGCATGCCGCGGTGACAACTTTCCACCTTATCAGTCTCCGGTCACATCTCCGCGTTCCGGTAATGCGCACAGAAGTGCATGTTTCCACGCAATCCCAGAACATGCAAAAATATGAGCCTCACGCTTGTATTGTCATTTATTGTAAATGTCCCCCCAAACCGTGAGACCTCAATACAAGAAATGTGCAACCCCAATACAACAAATGTGAGACCCCAATACAACAAACGTGAGACCCCAATACAACAAATGTGAGACCCCAATACAACAAATGTGAGACCCCAATACAACAAACGTGAGATCCCAATACAACAAATGTGAGACCCCAATACAAGAAATGTGAGACCCCAATACAACAAACGTGAGACCCCAAAAGAAATGTGAGACCCCAATACAAGAAATGTGAGACCCCAATACAAGAAATGTGCGACCCCAATACAACAAACGTGAGACCCCAATACAACAAATGTGAGACCCCAATACAACAAACGTGAGACCCCAATACAACATGTGTGAGACCCCAATACAACAAACGTGAGACCCCAATACAAGAAATGTGAGACCCAATACAAGAAATGTGAGACCCCAATACAAGAAATGTGAGACCCCAATACAACAAACGTGAGACCCCAAAAGAAATGTGAGACCCCAATACAAGAAATGTGAGACCCCAATACAAGAAATGTGCGACCCCAATACAACAAATGTGAGACCCCAATACAACAAACGTGAGACCCCAATACAACAAACGTGAGACCCCAATACAACAAATGTGGCAAAATGCATGGGAAATAGAACAAAGCGTCATGAGCTACTTTGTCACGCTTGTGGGGCATAGGGCAACGCACTGAAATCAATGGTAGTATAGTGAACAGTGTAGTATAGTGGTCAGTATAGTGTAGTATGGTGGTCAGTATAGTGTAGTATAGTGGACAGTGTAGTGTAGTATAGTGGACAGTGTAGTATGGTGGTCAGTATAGTGGTCAGTGTAGTATGGTGGTCAGTATAGTGTAGTATAGTGGTCAGTGTAGTATGGTGGTCAGTGTAGTATGGTGGTCAAGTGTAGTGTAGTATAGTGGTCAGTGTAGTATAGTGGACAGTGTAGTATAGTGGACAGTGTAGTGTAGTATAGTGGTCAGTATAGTGGACAGTGTAGTATGGTGGTCAGTATAGTGGACAGTGTAGTGGTAAGTGTAATATAGTGGACAGTATAGTATAGTGGTCAGTATAGTATAGTGGTCAGTGTAGTGGACAATGTGGTGTAGTGGTCAGTATAGGAATCAGGTAGGTCAGTACTATTGTATTTGAAGGGACTGAGGGATAGCTAAAAGTCCGCAGGGGGGGGCGCAAATTACTTGCCCCGGGTGCTGACAACCCACGCTACGCCACTGGCACCATTTATTTCTTACTTTTGTAAGTCCCAGCAGGCCGCAGCCATCTCAGGTGTGGGCATCTGAAGCCAGACTGTATCTCTTCCTGTATTCCATGCATACTGGTTACCCAGCATGCACCTCCAGATCTCGCACATGCTCAGAGCAGCACGAGCAGTGTAATAGGTTGTAGGTCGGGTTTCCATAGCAACAGCAGTGTCAGAAGAAGTTGCCGCCCCCTTAGCTATGGAAACCTCTCCTCCCTCTCCAGGAACCAGGAAGATTATCTACATTTACAAAGATTATAAATCTAGAAATATAAAAAGCTCCAGCAAAAGGTAATTACTATTTAAAAGATGTTCATTTTAAATGATTTCCCTTGTATCTGTGCAGATTTTATATATATATCAATATCTATATAGATAGATATATATCTATCTATATAGATATAGATATATATAATCTCTTGTTATGTGTGTGTGTATATATAGATAGATAGATAGATAGATAGATATCTATATATATATATATATATATATATATATATATATATATATATATGCACAGAAACAAGGGATATCATTTACAATTAGCATCTTTAACCACTTGCCGACCGCTGTCAGCACATATACGTTGGCAGAGTTGCACAGCTGGGCAAAGTAACGTACCTGTACGTTACTTTGAATTTCCCGCCGTGCACGCGTCTGCCGCAAGCTCCGAGACCGTGCCCGCGGGACCCGCGATCGTGTCACGGAGCTCGAGAACGGGAAGATGCCGATGTAAACAGCATCTCCCAGTTCTGCCTAGTGACAGGATACTGATCGTCTGCTCCCTGTCATTGGGAGCAGCGATCAGTGTCGTGTCACTGCTAGCCCATTCCCCCAGACAGAATCACTGCCCAGGACACACTTAACCCCTCCCCGCCCCCTAGTGGTTAACCCCTTCACTGCCAGTGACATTTTTACAGTAATCAATGCAATTTTATAGCACTGATCGATGTATTAATACCAATGGTCCCAAAAATGTGTCAAAATTGTCCGATGTGTCCGCCATAATGTTGCAGTCACGATAAAAATCGTTGATCGCCACCATTACTAGTAAAAAAAAAAAAAATATTAATAAAAATGCCATAAAATTATGGGACGTACTAAACTGCATATTGGGATGATGGGATGATTGGATTATTGGCTGAAATACTGAAAACTCTCACTAGATGTCAGTGTACCATATACACATATATGGTAATGACTCTGTTGTTTCTCAAAATATGTTATTCTTTACTGCAGTGCTTGATACAATGTTGCAAGAAGCAGTTGCTAATGTTTAACTCTTCACTTGCTGATATATATGCAGCTGTACAACATGATACAGAAGTAATATAAAAATTACATTTTACCTGTTTTTGATGGGAATATGGGTAGAATTATTATTGCTCATGTGGATTATTGGAGGAATATCATGTTAACACCCGACAATGAACATATTTAATTAACAATAATAATATGCATATACTTTTTCTACATAGGGATTATGGGTGGAATATTGTAGTTAGACATACATAGGAATATATTAAACCTATTTCTGATATAAATATGTATATAATTATTTTTCTACACGGGGATTATTGGTGGAATATTGTTTATAAACATACATAGCAGCATATTAAACCCATTTCTGATAAGAATATGCATATAATTATTTTTCTACATGGGGATTATTGGTGGAATATTGTTTATAAATATACATAGCAACATATTAAACGCATTTCTGATGAGAAAATGCATATAATTATTTTTCTACATGGGGACTATTGGTGGAATATTGTTTAAAAATATACATAGCAACATATTAAACCCATTTCTAATGAGAATATGCATATAATTATATTTCTACATGTGGATTATTGGTGGAATATTGTTTATAAATATACATAGCAACATATTAAACCCATTTCTGATGAGAAAATGCATATAATTATTTTTCTACATGGGGATTATTGGTGGAATATTGTTTATAAATATACACAGCAACATATTAAACCCATTTATGATATGAATATGCATGTAATTATTTTTCTACATGGGGATTATTGGTGGAATATTGTTTATAAATATACATAGCAACATATTAAACCCATTTCTGATGAGAAAATGCATATAATTATATTTCTACATGTGGATTATTGGTGGAATATTGTTTATAAATATACATAGCAACATAGTAAACCCATTTCTGATGAGAATATGCATATAATTATTTTTCTACGTGGGGATTATTGGTGGAATATTGTTTATAAATATACATAGCAACATATTAAACCCATTTATGATATGAATATGCATGTAATTATTTTTCTACATGGGGATTATTGGTGGAATATTGTTTATAAATATACATAGCAACATATTAAACCCATTTCTGATGAGAAAATGCATATAATTATTTTTCTACATGGGGATTATTGGTGGAATATTGTTTAAAAATATACATAGCAACATATTAAACCCATTTCTAAAGAGAATATGCATATAATTATTTTTCTACATGGGGATTATTGGTGGAATCTTGTTTATAAATATACATATCAACATATTAAACCCATTTCTGATGAGAAAATGCATATAATTATATTTCTACATGTGGATTATTGGTGGAATATTGTTTATAAATATACATAGCAACATATTAAACCCATTTCTGATGAGAATATACATATAATTATTTTTCTACATGGGGATTATTGGTGGAATATTGTTTATAAATATACATAGCAACATATTAAACCCATTTATGATATGAATATGCATGTAATTATTTTTCCACATGGGGATTATTGGTGGAATATTGTTTAAAAATATACACAGCAACATATTAAACCCATTTCCAATGAGAATATGCATATAATTATATTTCTGCATGTGAATTATTGGTGGAATATTGTTTATAAATATACATAGCAACATATTAAACCCATTTCTAAAGAGAATATGCATATAATTATTTTTCTACATGTGGATTATTGGTGGAATATTGTTTATAAATATACATAGCAACATATTAAACCCATTTCTGATGAGAAAATGCATATAATTATTTTTCTACATGGGGATTATTGGTGGAATATTGTTTAAAAATATACATAGCAACATATAAAACCCATTTCTAAAGAGAATATGCATATAATTATTTTTCTATATGGGGATTATTGGTGGAATATTGTTTATAAATATACATAGCAACATATTAAACCCATTTCTGATGAGAAAATGCATATAATTATTTTTCTACATGGGGATTATTGGTGGAATATTGTTTAAAAATATACATAGCAACATATAAAACCCATTTCTAAAGAGAATATGCATATAATTATTTTTCTATATGGGGATTATTGGTGGAATATTGTTTATAAATATACATAGCAACATATTAAACCCGTTTCTGATGAGAACATGCATATAATTATTTTTCTACATGGGGATTATTGGTGGAATATTGTTTAAAAATATACATAGCAACATATTAAACCCATTTCTAATGAGAATATGCATATAATTATATTTCTACATGTGGATTATTGGTGGAATATTGTTTATAAATATACATAGCAACATATTAAACCCATTTCTAAAGAGAATATGCATATAATTATTTTTCTACATGGGGATTATTGGTGGAATATTGTTTAAAAATATACATAGCAACATATTAAACCCATTTCCAATGAGAATAGACATATAATTATATTTCTACATGTGGATTATTACTGGAATATTGTTTATAAATATACATAGAAACATATTAAACCCATTTCTAAAGAGAATATGCATATAATTATTTTTCTACATGGGGATTATTGGTGGAATATTGTTTATAAATATGCATAGCAGCATATTAAACCCATTTCTGATGAGAATATGCATATAATTATTTTTCTACATGGGGATTATTGGTGGAATATTGTTTAAAAATATACATAGCAACATATTAAACCCATTTCTAATGAGAATATGCATATAATTATAATTCTACATGGGGATTATTGGTGGAATATTGCTTATAAATATACATAGCAACATATTTAACCCATTTATGATATGAAGATGCATGTAATTATTTTTCTACATGGGGATTATTGGTGGAATATTGTTTATAAATATACATAGCAACATATTAAACCCCTTTCTAAAGAGAATATGCATACAATGATTTTTCTGCATGGGGATTATTGGTGGAATATTGTTTATAAATATACATAGCAACATATTAAACCCATTTCTGATGAGAATATGCATATAATTATATTTCTACATGTGAATTATTGGTGGAATATTGTTTATAAATATACATAGCAACATATTAAACCTATTTCTGATATGAAAATGCATATCATTATTTTTCTACATGGGGATTATTGGTGGAATATTGTTTATAAATATACATAGCAACATATTAAACCCATTTCTGATGAGAATATGCATATAATTATATTTCTACATGGGGATTATTGGTGGAATATTGTTCATAAATATACATAGCAACATAGTAAACCCATTTCTGATAAGAATATGCATATAATTATATTTCTACATGGGGATTATTGGTAGAATATTGTTTATAAATATACATAGCAACATATTAAACCTATTTCTGATATGAAAATGCATGTAATTATTTTTCTACATAGGGAATATTGGTGGAATATTGTTTATAAATATACATAACATTTTAAACCCATTTCTGATGAGAATATGCATATAATTATATTTCTACATGGGGATTATTGGTGGAATATTGTTTATAAATATACATAGCAACATATATGCATATTCTCATCAGAATGAGTTTAATATGTTGCTATGTATATTTATAAACAATATTCCACCAATAATCCCCATGTAGAAATATAATTATATGCATATTCTCATTGGAAATGGGTTTAATATGTTGCTATGTATATTTTTAAACAATATTCCACCAATAATCCCCATGTAGAAAAATAATTATATGCATATTGTCATCAGAAATGGGTTTAATATGTTGCTATGTATATTTATAAACAATATTCCACCAATAATCCCCATGTAGAAAAATAATTGCATGCATATTCATATCATAAATGGGTTTAATATGTTGCTATGTATATTTTTAAACAATATTCCACCAATAATCCCCATGTAGAAAAATAATTATATGCATATTCTCTTTAGAAATGGGTTTAATATGTTGCTATGTATATTTATAAACAATATTCCACCAATAATTCACATGCAGAAATATAATTATATGCATATTCTCATTGGAAATGGGTTTAATATGTTGCTATGTATATTTTTAAACAATATTCCACCAATAATCCCTATGTAGAAAAATCATTATATACATATTTATATCAGAAATAGGTTTAATATATTCCTTTGTATGTCTAACTACAATATTCCACCCATAATCCCTATGTAGAAAAAGTATATGCATATTATTATTGTTAATTAAATATGTTCATTGTCGGGTGTTAACATGATATTCCTCCAATAATCCCCATGAGCAATAATAATTCTACCCATATTCCCATCAAAAACAGGTCAAATGTAATTTTTATATTACTTCTGTATCCTGTTGTACAGCTGCATATATATCAGCAACTGTTGTACAGCTGCATATATATCAGCAAGTGAAGAGTTAAACATTAGCAACTGCTTCTTGCAACATTGTATCAAGCACTGCAGTAAAGAATAACATATTTTGAGAAACAACAGAGTCATTAACATATATATGTGTATATGGTACACTGACATCTAGTGAGAGTTCTCAGTATTGCAGCCAATAATCCAATCATCCCATCATCCCAATATGCAGTTTAGTACGTCCCTAAAATTATCCCCTATTTTGTAGACGATGTAACTTTTGCGCAAACCAATCAATAAACGCTTATTGCGATTTTTTTTTACCAAAAGTATTTAGAAGAATGCGAATTGGCCTAAACTGAGGAAAAAAATGTTTTTTTATATTTTTTGGGGGGATATTTATTATAGCAAAAAGTTAAAAAAAATGCGTTTTTTTCAAAATTGTCGTTCTTTTTTTGTTTATAGCGCAAAAAATAAAAACCGCAGAGGTGATCAAATACCAACAAAAGAAAGCTCTATTTGTGGGGGAAAAAGGACGTCACATGTGCACATGTATAGGGATTACCATGGACATTGATGAGGGGTCGCCCATCCCCCCATATGTACACATGTATAGGGATTGCCATGGACATTAATGAGGGGTCCCCCCCATATGTACACATGCATAGGAATTGCCATGGACATTGATGAGGAGTCACCCCCCATATGTACACATATAGGAATTGCCATGAACATTGATGAGGGGTCGCCCCCCATATGTATACATGGATAGGGATTGTATAGGGATTGCCATGCACATTGATGAGGGGTCACCCCCCCATATGTGCACATGTATAGGGATTGCCATAGACATTGATGAGGGGTCACAGTCTCCCCCATATGTACACATGTATAGGGATTGCCATTGACATTGATGAGGGGTCACCCTCTTCCCCATATGTGCACATGTATAGGGATTGCCATGGACATTGATGAGGGGTCCCCCCATATGTACACATGTATAGGGATTTCCATGCACATTGATGAGGGGTCACCCCCTCCCCCATATGTACACATATATAAGGATTGCCATGAACATTGATGAGGGGTCCCCCCCCATATGTACACATTTATAGGGATGGCCATGGACATTGATGAGGAGTCACCCCCCCCATATGTACACATGCATAGAAATTGCCATGAACATTGATGAGAGGTCGCCCCCCCCATATGTACACATGTATAGGGGTTGCCATGGACATTGATGAGGGGTAACACCCATATGTACACATGCATGGGGATTGTCATGGACATTGATGAGGGGCCACCCACCCCCCATATGTACACATGTATAGGGATTGCCATGACATATATGAGGTCCCCCTCATATGTACACATGCATAGGGATTGCCATGGACATTGACGAGCCCCCCCCCCCCCCATAGCTACACATGTATAGGGATTGCCATGGACATTGATGAGGGGTCCCCCATATGTACACATGCATAGGGATTGCCATGGACATTGATGAGGGGCCACCCCCCATGTGTGCACATGTATAGGGATTGCCATGAACATTGATGAGGGGTCACCCCATATGTGTACACATAGTTACATAGTTACATAGTAGGTGAGGTTGAAAAAAGACACAAGTCCATCAAGTCCAACCTATGTGTGTGATTATGTGTCAGTATTACATTGTATATCCCTGTATGTTGCGGTCATTCAGGTGCTTATCTAATAGTTTCTTGAAGCTATCAATACTCCCCGCTGAGACCACCGCCTGTGGAAGGGAATTCCACATCCTTGCCGCTCTTACAGTAAAGAACGCTCTACGTGGTTTAAGGTTAAACCTCTTTTCTTCTAATTTTAATGAGTGGCCGCGAGTCTTGTAAAACTCTCTTCTGCAAAAAAGTTTTATTTCTTTTATAGGGTCACCAGTATGGTATTTGTATATTGAAATCATATCCCCTCTCAAGCATCTCTTCTCCAGAGAGAATAAGTTCAGTGCTCGCAACCTTTCCTCTTAACTAAGATCCTCCAGACCCTTTATTAGCTTTGTTGCCCTTCTTTGTACTCGCTCCATTTCCAGTACATCCTTCCTGAGGACTGGTGCCCAGAACTGGACATCATACTCCAGGTGCGGCCGGACCAGAGTCTTGTAGAGTGGGAGAATTATCGTTTTATCTCTGGAGTTGATCCCCTTTTTAATGCATGCCAATATTCTGTTTGCTTTGTTAGCAGCAGCTTGGCATTGCATGCCATTGCTGAGCCTATCATCTGCTAGGACCCCCAGGTCCTTTTCTATCCTAGATTCTCCCAGAGGTTCTCCCCCTAGTGTATAGATTGCATTCATATTTTTGCCACCCAAATGCAATTATTTTTAATTTTTCTACATTGAACCTCATTTGCCATGTAGTTGCCCACCCCATTAATTTGTTCAGATCTTTTTGCAAGTTTCCACGTCCTGCGGAGAAGTTATTGCCCTGCTTAGCTTAGTATCGTCTGCAAATACAGAGATTGAACTGTTTATCCCATCCTCCAGGTCGTTTATGAACAAATTAAATAGGATTGGTCCCAGCAAAGAACCCTGGGGAACCCCACTACCCACCCCTGACCATTCCGAGTACTCCCCATTTATCACCACCCTCTGAACTCACCCTTGTAGCCAGTTTTCAATCCATGTACTCACCCTATGGTCTATGCTAACTGACCTTATTTTGTACAGTAAACGTTTATGGGGAACTGTGTCAAATGCTTTTGCAAAATCCAGATACACCAGGTCTACGGGCCTTCCTTTATCTAGATGGCAACTCACCTCCTCATAGAAGGTTAATAGATTGGTTTGGCAAGAACACTTCTTCATGAATCCATGCTGATTACTGCTAATGATACCGTTCTTATTACTAAAATCTTGTATATAGTCCCTTATCATCCCCTCTAAGAGTTTACATACTATTGATGTTAGGCTAACTGGTCTGTAATTAACAGGGATGTATTTTGGACCCTTTTTAAATATTGGTGCTACATTGGCTTTTCTCCAATCAGCTGGTACCATTCCAGTCAGTAGACTGTCTGTAAAAATTAGGAACAACGGTCTGGCAATCACTTGACTGAATTCCCTAAGTACCCTTGGATGCAAGCTATCTGGTCCCGGTGATTTATTAATGTTGAGTTTCTCAAGTCTAATTTTAATTCTGTCCTCTGTTAACCATGGAGGTGCTTCCTGTGCTACACATGTATAGGGATTGCCATGGACATTGATGAGGAGTCACCCCCCTCCCCCATATGTACTCATGTATAGGGATTGCCATGCACATTGATGAGGGGTCACCCCCTCCCCCATATGTACACATGCATAGGGATTGCCATGGACATTGATGAGGGGCCACCCCCCATATGTACACATTGATAGGGATGGCCATGGACATTGATGAGGAGTCACCCTCCCCCATATGTACACATGTATAGGGATGGCCATGGACATTGATGAGGGGTCACCCCCCCATATGTACACATGTATAGGGATGGCCATGGACATTGATGAGGGGTCACCCCCCCATATGTACACATGTATAGGGATTGCCATGCACATTGATAAAAGGTTACCCCCCCCATATGTACACATGTATAGGGATGGCCATGGACATTGATGAGGGATCACCCCCTCCCCCATATGTACACATCTATAGGAATTGCCATGAACATTGATGAGTGGTCAACCCCATATGTACACATGTATAGGGATTGCCATGGACATTGATGAGGGGTCGCCCATCCCCCCATATGTACACATGTATAGGGATTGCCATAGACATTAATGAGGGATCCCCCCCATATGTACACATGCATAGGAATTGCCATGGACAATGATGAAGAGTCACCCCCCCATATGTACACATACAGGAATTGCCATGAACATTGATGAGGGGTCGCCCCCCATATGTACACATGTATAGGGATTTCCATGGACATTGATGAGGGGTCCTACCCATATGCACACATGTATAGGGATTGCCATGCACATTGATGAGGGGTCACCCCCTCCCCCATATGTGCACATGTATAGGGATTGCCATGAACATTGATGAGGGGTCACCTCCCCCCATATGTACACATGTATAGGGATGGCCATGGACATTTATGAGGGGTCGTCCCCCACATATGTACACATGTATAGGGATTGCCATGCACATTGATGAAAGGTTACCCCCCCATATGTACTCATGTATAGGGATGGCTATGGACATTGATGAGGGATCACCCCCTCCCCCATATGTACACATGTATAGGAATTGCCATGAACATTGATGAGTGGTCACCCCCCATATGTACACATGTATAGGGATTGCCATGCACATTGATGAGGGGTCACCCCCTCCCCCATATGTGCACATGTATAGGGATTGCCATGAACATTGATGAGGGGTCGCCCCCCCATATGTATACATGTATAGGGATTGCCATGGACATTGATGAGGGGTCGCCCACCCCCCCATAAGTACACATGTATAGGGATTGCCATGGACGTTATTGAGGGGTCCCCCCCATATGTACACATGTATAGGGATGGCCATGGACATTGATGAGGGATCCCCCCATATGTACACATGTATAGGGATGGCCATGGACATTGATGAGGAGTTACCCCCCCCATATTTACACATATAGGAATTGCCATGAACATTGATGAGGGGTCGCCCCCCATATGTACAGGGATTTCCATGGATATTGATGAGGGGTCCCCCACATATGCACACATGTATAGGGATTGCCATGCACATTGATGAGGGGTCACCCCCTCCCTCATATGTGCACATGTATAGGGATTGCCATGAACTTTGATGAGGGGTCACCCTCTCCCCTATATGTACACATGCATAGGGATTGCCATGGACATTGATGAGGGGTCCCCCCATATGTACACATGTATAGGGATTGCCATGGACATTGATGAGGGGTCACCTCCCCATATGTACACATGTATAGGAATTGCCATCAACATTGATGAGGGGTCCCCCCTCCCCCCATGTGTACACATGTATAGGAATTGCCATGAACATTGATGAGGGGCCACCCCCCATATGTACACAGGTATAGGGATGGCCATGGACATTGATGAGGGATCCCCCATAGGTACACATGTATAGGGATGGCCATGGACATTGATGAGGAGTCACCTCCCCATATGTACACATGTATAGGAATTGCCATGAACATTGATGAGGGGTCCCCCCTCCCCCCATGTGTACACATGTATAGGAATTGCCATGAACATTGATGAATGGTCACCCCCCCATATGTACACATGTATAGGGATTGCTATGCACATTGATGAAAGGTTATCCCCCCTATATGTACACATGTATAGGGATGGCCATGAACATTTATGAGGGGTCACCTCCCATATGTACACATGTATAGGGATTGCCATGCACATTGATGAAAGGTTACCCCCCCCATATGTAAACATGTATAGGGATGGCCATGGACATTGATGAGGGATCACCCCCTCCCCCATATGTGCACATGTATAGGGATTGCCATGAACATTGATGAGGGGTCACCCTCTCCCCCATATGTACACATGTATAGGGATTGCCATGGACATTGATGAGGGGTCCCCCCATATGTACAAATGCATAGGGATTGCCATGGACATTGATGAGGGGCCACCCCCCATATGTACACATGTATAGGGATGGACATTGATGAGGGATCCCCCCATATGCACACATGTATAGGGATGGCCATGGACATTGATGAGGAGTCACCTCCCCATATGTACACATGTATAGGAATTGCCATGAACATTGATGAGAGGTACCCCCTCCCCCCGTGTGTGCACATGTATAGAAATTGCCATGAACATTGATGAGGGGTCATCCCCCATATGTACACATGTATAGGGATTGCCATGCACATTGATGAAAGGTTACCCCCCCATATGTACACATGTATAGGGATGGCCATAGACATTTATGAGGGGTCGCCCCCCATATGTACACATGTATAGGGATTGCCATGCACATTATGAAAGGTTACCCCCCCATATGTACACATGTATAGGGATGGCCATGGACATTGATGAGGGATCACCCCCTCCCCCATATGTGCACATGTATAGGGATTGCCATGAACATTGATGAGTGGTCACCCTCTCCCCCATATGTACGCATGTATAGGGATTGCCATGGACATTGATGAGGGGTAACCCCCATATGTACACATGCATGGGGATTGCCATGGACATTGACGAGGGGTCCCCCCCCATAGCTACACATGTATAGGGATTGCCATGAACATTGATGAGGGGTCCCCCCATATGTACACATGCATAGGGATTGCCATGGACATTGATGACGGGCCACCCCCATGTGTACACATGTATAGGGATGGCCATGGACATTGATGAGGAGTCACCCCCCATGTGTACACATGTATAGGGATTGCTATGCACATTGATGAAAGGTTATCCCCCCTATATGTACACATGTATAGGGATGGCCATGAACATTTATGAGGGGTCGCCTCCCATATGTACACATGTATAGGGATTGCCATGCACATTGATGAAAGGTTACCCCCCCATATGTATACATGTATAGGGATGGCCATGGACATTGATGAGGGATCACCCCCTCCCCCATATGTGCACATGTATAGGGATTGCCATGAACATTGATGAGGGGTCACCCTCTCCCCCATATGTACACATGTATAGGGATTGCCATGGACATTGATGAGGGGTCCCCCCATATGTACACATGTATAGGGATTGCCATGGACATTGATGAGGGGTCCCACCATATGTACACATGCATAGGGATTGCCATGGACATTGATGAGGGGCCACCCCCCATATGTACACATGTATAGGGATGGACATTGATGAGGGATCCCCCCATATGCACACATGTATAGGGATGGCCATGAACATTGATGAGGAGTCACCTCCCCATATGTACACATGTATAGGAATTGCCATGAACATTGATGAGAGGTCCCCCCTCCCCCGTGTGTGCACATGTATAGAAATTGCCATGAACATTGATGAGGGGTAACCCCCCATATGTACACATGTATAGGGATTGCCATGCACATTGATGAAAGGTTACCCCCCCATATGTACACATGTATAGGGATGGCCATAGACATTTATGAGGGGTCGCCCCCCATATGTACACATGTATAGGGATTGCCATGCACATTGATGAAAGGTTACCCCCCCCCCCCATATGTACACATGTATAGGGATGGCCATGGACATTGATGAGGAGTCACCCTCCCCCATATGTACACATGTATAGGGATGGCCATGGACATTGATGAAAGGTTACCCCCCCATATGTACACATGTATAGGGATGGCCATAGACATTTATGAGGGGTCGCCCCCCATATGTACACATGTATAGGGATTGCCATGCACATTGATGAAAGGTTACCCCCCCCCCCATATGTACACATGTATAGGGATGGCCATGGACATTGATGAGGGATCACCCCCTCCCCCATATGTACACATCTATAGGAATTGCCATGAACATTGATGAGTGGTCAACCCCATATGTACACATGTATAGGGATTGCCATGGACATTGATGAGGGGTCGCCCATCCCCCCATATGTACACATGTATAGGGATTGCCATAGACATTAATGAGGGATCCCCCCCATATGTACACATGCATAGGAATTGCCATGGACATTGATGAAGAGTCACCCCCCCATATGTACACATACAGGAATTGCCATGAACATTGATGAGGGGTCGCCCCCCATATGTACACATGTATAGGGATTTCCATGGACATTGATGAGGGGTCCTACCCATATGCACACATGTATAGGGATTGCCATGCACATTGATGAGGGGTCACCCCCTCCCCCATATGTGCACATGTATAGGGATTGCCATGAACATTGATGAGGGGTCACCTCCCCCCATATGTACACATGTATAGGGATGGCCATGGACATTTATGAGGGGTCGTCCCCCACATATGTACACATGTATAGGGATTGCCATGCACATTGATGAAAGGTTACCCCCCCATATGTACTCATGTATAGGGATGGCTATGGACATTGATGAGGGATCACCCCCTCCCCCATATGTACACATGTATAGGAATTGCCATGAACATTGATGAGTGGTCACCCCCCATATGTACACATGTATAGGGATTGCCATGCACATTGATGAGGGGTCACCCCCTCCCCCATATGTGCACATGTATAGGGATTGCCATGAACATCGATGAGGGGTCGCCCCCCCATATGTATACATGTATAGGGATTGCCATGGACATTGATGAGGGGTCGCCCACCCCCCCATAAGTACACATGTATAGGGATTGCCATGGACGTTATTGAGGGGTCCCCCCCATATGTACACATGTATAGGGATGGCCATGGACATTGATGAGGGATCCCCCCATATGTACACATGTATAGGGATGGCCATGGACATTGATGAGGAGTCACCCCCCCCCCATATTTACACATATAGGAATTGCCATGAACATTGATGAGGGGTCGCCCCCCATATGTACAGGGATCTCCATGGATATTGATGAGGGGTCCCCCACATATGCACACATGTATAGGGATTGCCATGCACATTGATGAGGGGTCACCCCCTCCCTCATATGTGCACATGTATAGGGATTGCCATGAACTTTGATGAGGGGTCACCCTCTCCCCTATATGTACACATGCATAGGGATTGCCATGGACATTGATGAGGGGTCCCCCCATATGTACACATGTATAGGGATTGCCATGGACATTGATGAGGGGTCACCTCCCCATATGTACACATGTATAGGAATTGCCATCAACATTGATGAGGGGTCCCCCCTCCCCCCATGTGTACACATGTATAGGAATTGCCATGAACATTGATGAGGGGCCACCCCCCATATGTACACAGGTATAGGGATGGCCATGGACATTGATGAGGGATCCCCCATAGGTACACATGTATAGGGATGGCCATGGACATTGATGAGGAGTCACCTCCCCATATGTACACATGTATAGGAATTGCCATGAACATTGATGAGGGGTCCCCGCTCCCCCCATGTGTACACATGTATAGGAATTGCCATGAACATTGATGAATGGTCACCCCCCCATATGTACACATGTATAGGGATTGCTATGCACATTGATGAAAGGTTATCCCCCCTATATGTACACATGTATAGGGATGGCCATGAACATTTATGAGGGGTCACCTCCCATATGTACACATGTATAGGGATTGCCATGCACATTGATGAAAGGTTACCCCCCCCATATGTAAACATGTATAGGGATGGCCATGGACATTGATGAGGGATCACCCCCTCCCCCATATGTGCACATGTATAGGGATTGCCATGAACATTGATGAGGGGTCACCCTCTCCCCCATATGTACACATGTATAGGGATTGCCATGGACATTGATGAGGGGTCCCCCCATATGTACAAATGCATAGGGATTGCCATGGACATTGATGAGGGGCCACCCCCCATATGTACACATGTATAGGGATGGACATTGATGAGGGATCCCCCCATATGCACACATGTATAGGGATGGCCATGGACATTGATGAGGAGTCACCTCCCCATATGTACACATGTATAGGAATTGCCATGAACATTGATGAGAGGTACCCCCTCCCCCCGTGTGTGCACATGTATAGAAATTGCCATGAACATTGATGAGGGGTCATCCCCCATATGTACACATGTATAGGGATTGCCATGCACATTGATGAAAGGTTACCCCCCCATATGTACACATGTATAGGGATGGCCATAGACATTTATGAGGGGTCGCCCCCCATATGTACACATGTATAGGGATTGCCATGCACATTATGAAAGGTTACCCCCCCATATGTACACATGTATAGGGATGGCCATGGACATTGATGAGGGATCACCCCCTCCCCCATATGTGCATATGTATAGGGATTGCCATGAACATTGATGAGGGGTCACCCTCTCCCCCATATGTACACATGTATAGGGATTGCCATGGACATTGATGAGGGGTCCCCCCATATGTACACATGTATAGGGATTGCCATGGACATTGATGAGGGGTCCCACCATATGTACACATGCATAGGGATTGCCATGGACATTGATGAGGGGCCACCCCCCATATGTACACATGTATAGGGATGGACATTGATGAGGGATCCCCCCATATGCACACATGTATAGGGATGGCCATGAACATTGATGAGGAGTCACCTCCCCATATGTACACATGTATAGGAATTGCCATGAACATTGATGAGAGGTCCCCCCTCCCCCGTGTGTGCACATGTATAGAAATTGCCATGAACATTGATGAGGGGTAACCCCCCATATGTACACATGTATAGGGATTGCCATGCACATTGATGAAAGGTTACCCCCCCATATGTACACATGTATAGGGATGGCCATAGACATTTATGAGGGGTCGCCCCCCATATGTACACATGTATAGGGATTGCCATGCACATTGATGAAAGGTTACCCCCCCCCATATGTACACATGTATAGGGATGGCCATGGACATTGATGAGGGATCACCCCCTCCCCCATATGTGCACATGTATAGGGATTGCCATGCACATTGATGAAAGGTTACCCCCCATATGTACACATGTATAGGGATGGCCATAGACATTTATGAGGGGTCGCCCCCCATATGTACACATGTATAGGGATTGCCATGCACATTGATGAAAGGTTACCCCCCCCCCATATGTACACATGTATAGGGATGGCCATGGACATTGATGAGGGATCACCCCCTCCCCCATATGTGCACATGTATAGGAATTGCCATGAACATTGATGAGTGGTCACCCTCTCCCCCATATGTACACATGTATAGGGGTTGCCATGGACATTGATGAGGGGTAACCCCCATATGTACACATGCATGGGGATTGCCATGGACATTGATGAGGAGTCACCCCCCATGTGTACACATGTATAGGGATTGCCATGCATATTGATGAGCGGTCACCCCCTCCCCCATATATGCATATGCATAGGGATTGCCATGGACATTGATGAGGGGCCACCCCCTATATGTACACATTTATAGGGATGGCCATGGACATTGATGAGGAGTTACCCCCCCCCATATGTACACATGTATAGAAATTGCCATGAACATTGATGAGGGGTCGCCCCCCATATGTACACATGTATAGGGATTGCCATGGACATTGATGAGGGGTCACCCCCATATGTACACATGCATGGGGATTGCCATGGACATTGATGAGGGGCCACCCACCCCCCCATATGTAAACATGTATAGGAATTGCCATGCACATTGATGAGGGATCACCCCCTCCCCCATATGTACACATGTATAGGAGTTGCCAGGGAACATTGATGAGGGGTCACCCCTCATATGTACACATGTATAGGGATTGCCATGCACATTGATGAGGGGTCACTCCCTCCCCCATATGTGCACAATTATAGGGATTGCCATGAACATTGATGAGGGGTCACCCTCTCCCCCATATGTACACATGTATAGGGATTGCCATGGACATTGGGGAGGGGCCACCCCCCATGTGTACACATGTATAGGGATGGCCATGCACATTGATGAGGAGTCACCCCCCCATATGTACACATGTATAGGGATTTCCATGCACATTGATAAAAGGTTACCCCCCATATGTACACATGTATAGGGATTGCCATGAACATTGATGAGGGGTCGCCCCCCATATGTACACATGCATGGAAACTGCCATGGAAATTGATGAGGGGCCACCCCCCCATATGTACACATGTATAGGGATTGCCATGGACATTGATGAGGGGTCCCCCCCCATATGTACACATGCATAGGAATTGCCATGGACATTGATGAGGGGCCACCCCCTTATATGTACACATGTATAGGGATGCCATGGACATTGATGAGGGATCCCCCCATATGTACAATTGTATAGGGATGGCCATGGACATTGATGAGGAGTCAACCCCCCTATATGTACACATATAGGAGTTGCCATGAACATTGATGAGGGGTCGCCCCCCATATGTACACATGTATAGGGATTTACATGGACATTGATGAGGGGTCCCCCCCATATGCACACATGTATAGGGATGGCCATGGACATTGATGAGGGGTCCCCCCATATGGACACATGTATAGGGATTGCCATGGACATTGATAAGGGGTCATCCCCCCATATGTACACATGTATAGGGTGGCCATGGACATTTATGAGGGGTCGCCCCCCATATGTAAACATGTATAGGAATTGCCATGCACATTGATGAGGGATCACCCCCTCCCCCATATGTACACATGTATAGGAGTTGCCAGGAACATTGATGAGGGGTCACCCCCCCATATGTACACATGTATAGGGATTGCCATGCACATTGATGAGGGGTCACTCCCTCCCCCATATGTGCACAATTATAGGGATTGCCATGAACATTGATGAGGGGTCACCCTCTCCCCCATATGTACACATGTATAGGGATTTCCATGGACATTGATGAGGGGTCACCCCCCATATGTACACATTCATGGAGATTGCTATGGACATTGATGAGGGGCCACCCACCCCCCATATGTACACATGTATAGGGATGGACATTGATGAGGGGTCCCCCCATATGTACACATGTATAGGGATTGTCAAGGGACATTAAAAAAAAAACATTTGCAGCTTTATATTGTGCATCCCGCAAGCAATATAACACTTCATCACATCCTGTCAAAGACCCTCTGAAAAGTAATCATCAGAGGGCAAAACAAGTAACAAAAAACAAAATAAACTTCCTCTGGCCCCATTTCTTCAGCAGGGGCAGACAGAGGCTTATTTAATGCCTTTAGGGTAATAGAAAACAAGAAATGTATGTTTAGGGCGCACAGGGCTAGCGTAATCTAGAAAATGTCTCTATGTAAGGCAGTCCAAAATAAACATGAGGGTGCTGGTGGAAGTGATGGAAGTTGTGGGATGATAATCTTCAGCACTAAGGGCTGCAACTTTAAAAGACTGAAGCAAGGTCTATAGGAATACAAAAAGACAAACAAAGGCGCCTCTAAGTGCAGAAGAAAAACAAGTTTAATGCCCCAACTGGGTTCAAAAAGCACTTACAGGATAAGAGATGTTATCAGGCACTTCATGAATAAGGCTGCATTGGAAAGGGTCACGGTGGGAGGAAGCATTCAGAGCGGATGGATGTTGTGACTGGCAGCAGCAGCGTGGAACACAGGGAGCCGCTGTGAAGCCGGCGTACTCAGCAAGGAGAGACGGCGTAACCGGAAGTGATGTCATCCACTCGAGCGGTTCCTTAGCCAGCCTGGACCGCAAACAAACAGCCGAAGGGAGGATGTGATGTCATCAAGAAGGGACGCGTTTCGGAACAGTCCTTCGTTCCTTTATCAATAGGTTGATAAAGGAACGAAGGACTGTTCCGAAACGCGTCCCTTCTTGATGACATCACATCCTCCCTTCGGCTGTTTGTTTGCGGTCCAGGCTGGCTAAGGAACCGCTCGAGTGGATGACATCACTTCCGGTTACGCCGTCTCTCCTTGCTGAGTACGCCGGCTTCACAGCGGCTCCCTGTGTTCCACGCTGCTGCTGCCAGTCACAACATCCATCCGCTCTGAATGCTTCCTCCCACCGTGACCCTTTCCAATGCAGCCTTATTCATGAAGTGCCTGATAACATCTCTTATCCTGTAAGTGCTTTTTGAACCCAGTTGGGGCATTAAACTTGTTTTTCTTCTGCACTTAGAGGCGCCTTTGTTTGTCTTTTTGAATGCCTTTAGGGTGCAGGTGGTGTAATCTGAAGTGCTGCATTCCCCAACAATTAGAGTCCTGGCCTGTCCCTGATTGGTTGATATAGAAGAGGCCAGAACTTAAATTATTGGAAACTGCAGTGCAGAAGATCACTCCTTCTGCACCCCAAAGGCATTAAATAGACCCTTTATGATCCTGCCTGCCCCCGCTGAACAAATGGGACCCCAATAGGTTGCTGCAGGGCTGTGCTGTAAATCAGCTCCCACATACAGTATCTATTTCATCCTAGTTTTTAACCATTTGCCTGGAATTTTGACTAATGCCGCGTACACACGACTGGTTTTGCTGTCGGAATAAACTCCGAAGGTTTCTCTGACGGAACTCCGACGGAATTCTGCTCAAGCGGTCTTGCCTACACGCGGTCACACCAAAGTCTGACCGTCCAGAATGTGGTGACGTACAACACGTACGACGGGACTAGAAAAAGGAAGTGCAATAGCCAGTAGCCAATAGCTTCTGTCTCATACTTGCTTCAGAGCATGCATCATTTTTGGTCTGTCGGAGCAGCATGCAGACAAGTGTTTTTTTCGATAGGAATTGGTTCCTTCAGAAATATTTAGAACATGTTCCATTTCTAGGTCCGTCAGAATTTTCGAAAAAAAAAGTCAGATGACGCATACACACGATTGGAAAATACGATGAAAAGCTTCCGTCAGACCTTTTCTGTCAGACATTCCGCTCGTGTGTACATGGCATTAGACCACACGCACACTTGCCAGTTCCTGGTCCCGGGCCTCTTCTATATGAATCCACTGCAACAATTCGAAAGATTACAATAAAAGAGGCCAAATGTTTAGTTTAATAAGAAACAAAAGCACTGCAGATTACTCCCCCGCACCCAAAAGTGAAGAATCAGTCCCCTTTCATTCATTTTAGTGGGTCGGCATAACTGCCAGGCAACCAGAATTTTTTTATGAAGGCCACCATTCATCCCTGTGTCCCTGTCTTGTCGGGGTTTATTTATTGTTCCTGGCACTGGAATGTTAAACTTTTCTCTCTATAATTTGATGTTGTATAAAATATATATATATAATGTAGGTGAAGGTGCTAAATCTGATTCTTCTTTTTTATTGCAGATGTATGCAGTATTTACTGCAAACACAGCTCACAAGGCAGGTCTGCCCAAGTGAGCGAGACAAAATGTGAAAGCTACATTAAGACTCTACCAGCATGTGACTTTCACATGGAGACTCCACCAGCATGTGACATTCACATGGAGACTCCACCAGCAAGTGACGTTTACACTAGGACTCCACCAGCATGTGACGTTCACACAGAGATTCCACAAGTATGTGAAGTTAACATGAGTACTCGACCAGCATGTGACGTTCACATGGAGATTCCACCAGCAAGTGACGTTCACATGAAGACTGCACCAGCATGTGATGTTCACATGGAAACTCCACCAGCATGTTACTTTCACATGGAGACTCTACCAGCATGTGACATTCACATGGAGACTCCACCAGCATGTGAAGTTCACATGGAGACTCCACCAGCATGTGACATTCACATGGAGACTCCACCAGCATGTGACGTTCACATGGAGACTCCACCAGCATGTGACGTTCACATGGAGACTCCACCAGCATGTGACGTTCACATGGAGACTCCACCAGCATGTGACGTTCACATGGAGACTCCACCAGTATGTGACGTTTACATTGAGACTTCACCAGCATGTGACGTGCACATGGAGACTCCATCCACATGTGACATTCACACGGAGACTCCACCAGCAAGTGACGTTTACACGAGGACTCCACCAGCATGTGACATTCACACAGAGATTCCACCAGTATGTGAAGTTAACACGAGGACTCAACCAGCATGTGGTGTTCACATGGAGATTCCATCAGGCATGTGATGTTCACATGGAGACTTCACCAGCATGTGATGTTCACATGGAGACTCCACCAGCATGTGATGTTCACATGGAGACTCCACCAGCATGTGATGTTCACATGGAGACTCTACCAGCATATGACATTCACATGGAGACTCCACCAGCATGTGACGTTCACATGGAGACTCCACCAGCATGTGACGTTCATATGGAGACTCCACCAGCATGTGACGTTTACATTGAGACTTCACCAGGATGTGACGTGCACATGGAGACTCCATCCACAAGTGACGTTCACATGGAGACTCCACCAGCATGTGACGTTCACACAGAATCTACCAGAATGTGACATTCACATTGATACTACACCAACATGCCAGGAGAACGCCTCCAGTGAAGATGGGGGCAAGGTTATAAGAAAGGATAGGCAGATACTAGTAGTAGGTGATTCAATTATTGGAAAGATACAGAGGGCAATCTGTCACAGAGACCGTTATCGCCTAACAGTATGTTGTTTACCAGGCGCTCGGGTTCGGAACATTACAGATTGCATGGACACATTTTTAGATGGGGTTGGAGATGACCCAGCTGTCTTGGTATATATCGGTACCAATGACAACGTTCGAGAAAGATGGAGCACCCTACAAAATGATTTCAGGGACTTAGGGGCTATATTGAAGAAAAGGTCCCCCAAGGCAATATTTTCTGAAATACTGCCTGTACCTCAAGCCACACCAGAGAGGCAGCAGGAGCTTATGGTGCTTAACAAATGGCTGAGGAACTGGTGCAGGGAGGAGAGGTTTGGGTTCATGGAGAACTGGACTGACTTTTCAGTCAACTACTTGCTCTATAGCAGGGACGGGCTGCACTTAAATGGGTACGGTGCCGCTCTGTTGGGAGAGAAGATGACCAAAAAGCTGGAAGAAAGTCAGATTGATGCTCCACCAGAATGTAGAGTTCACATTGAGAACCCACCAGAATGTGACGTTCACATGGAGACTCCACGAGCATGTGACGTTCATATGGAGACTCCACCAGCATGTGACGTTTACATGGAGACTTCACCAGCATGTGACATTCACATGGAAACTCCACCAGCATGTGGCATTTATACGGAGACTCCACCAGCATGTGACGTTCAGGTTGATACCCCACCAAAATGCCAGGGGAACGTCTCCAGTGAAGATGGGGGCAAGGATACAAGAAAGGATAGGCAGATACTAGTAGTAGGGGATTCAGTTATTGGAAGGATACAGAGGGCAATCTGTCACAGAGACCGTTATCGCCTAACAGTATGTTGTTTACCAGGTGCTCGGATTCGGAACATTACAGATTGCATGGACACATTGTTGGATGGGGTTGGAGATGACCCAGCTGTCATGGTATATATCAGTAGAATGACAACGTTCAAGAGAGATGGAGCACCCTACAAAATGATTTCAGGGACTTAGGGGCTATATTGAAGAAAAGGTCCCCCAAGGCAATATTTTCAGAAATGCTGCCTGTACCTCAAGCCACACCAGAGAAGCAGCAGGAGCTTTTGGTGCTTAACAAATGGCTGAAGAACTGGTGCAGGGAGGAGGGGTTTGGGTTCATGGAGATCTGGGCTGAATTCTCAGTCAATTACTCGCTCTATAGCAGGGATGGACTGCACTTAAATGGGCAGGGTGCTGCTCTGTTGGGAGAGAAGATGACCAATAAGCTGGAAGAAATTCAGGTTGACGCTCCACCAGAATGTGAAGTTCACATTGAGAACCCACCAGAATGTGACTCTCACGCTGAGACTCACCCAGAATGTGACGTTCACATCGAGACTACACCAGGAAGCGACGTTCACATTGTGACTCCACCAGAATGTGACATCCACATTGTGACTCCACCAGAAATCCAGGTTGACTCTCCAACAGAATGTGAAGTTCAGATTGAGAACCCACCAGAATGTAACTCTCACGCTGAGATTCACCCAGAATGTGACATTCTTATTGAGACTACACCAAGAAGCAACGTTCACATTGTGACTCCACCAGAATGTGAAATTCACATTGTGACTCCACCAGACTGTGATGTTCAAGATGAGACAAAATTCCAGAGGAACCTTGGGGAGATCGCCTCCAGTGAAGATGGGGGCAAGGTTACAGGAAAGAATAGGAAGACACTGGTGGTAGGGGACTCAATCATTAGGACAGAGAGGGCAATCTGTCACAAAGACTGTTATTACCGAACAGAATGTTGTTTACCGGGTGCTCGTGTTCGGGACGTTGAGGATCAGATGGACAGATTGTTGGATGGGGCTGGGGAGAACCCAGCTGTCATGATACATATCACTAACGACAAAGTTATAGGAAGATGGAGCACCCTAAACAATGATTTCAGGGACTTAGGGGCTATATTGAGGAAAAGGACCTCCAAGGCAGTATTTTCAGAAATACTGCCTGAACCTCAAGCAACACCAGAGAGGCAGCAGGAGCTTAGGGAGCTTAACAAGTGGCCGAGGAACTGGTGCACAGAGGAGGGGTATGGCTTCATGGCGAACTGGACTGACTTTTCAGGTGGTTACCATCTTTATAGCAGTGACGGACTGCACTTAAATGGGAGGGGTGCAGCTTTATTGGGAGAGAAGATGGCCAAAAAGTTGGAAGAAATTTTAAACTAGGCGATGAAGAGGAGGGATCAGAGAATGATTTGCTAGTGAATATGCGGGAGAGGATTTTCAAGTCAAGCCATCATCACCGGAGTCTACTACGTCATCACTCTCTTGAAAGATTCTCATCAGCACCTGTCTTCAAGAGAGCAATACCACTAGCTTTCTTCACCAACAGCAGTGCCACTGTACCTTTTCTACATAGTCTAAGTTTTGTGTGTGGGGATAGAGTGTTATAAGACTTAGTGGAAAGCCTGAGGAACCCTCTCAAGGACCAGGTACGGCTGTACCAACACAGGTCCTTACACCGGTGGCGGCTGCCACTTCAGTAACCGAAGGGTGTTCCCATGAGCCCTCTATTTCCCTTTCTACAGCTTCTGAATCACAAACTATCAAAGTAGTTGGACAAACAAAACAATTGGCTGTTCATAGAAGACTCAACAGAAAGTCTGTGCAACACTCCCAGGGACCAGGTCCATAAACTAGTGGCGGCTGCTACTCCAGTAACTGGAGGGGCTTTCCATCAGCCCTCTATTTACCTTTCTGCAGCTTCTAAATCACCAACTCTCAATGTAGTTGGACAAACAAGACAATTGAGACAACAAAATGTCTGAGGAACCCTCCCAGGAACCAGGTACGGCTGTACTAACACAGGTATCTACACTGGTGGCGGCTGTCACTCCAGTAATCAGGGGGTCCTCCCATCAGCCCCCTATTTCCCTTTCTGCAGCTTCTGCAGAAGCTTTATGGTTAAGCTTTAAGGTTAATGAAAAATATCACATTCTAAAGGGAAAGGTAGTACAAGGGGAGGGGGAGTATGGAAGAGTGATAGATGGAGGAAAGAAAGGGGGGGTTGGGGGAAATAAAAGGGTTTGAGGGTTCCCCCCAACCCTTACCACCCTTCTTTCCTCCAACCTCCCTCCCCCCCTCTCCTTTCCTCCCTCTTTCCCTCTTCCATACTCCCCCTACCCCTTGTACTACCTTTCCCTTTAGAATGTGATATTTTTCATTAACCTTAAAGCTTAATGTCTACATTTGGCAACTCTTGGATTTGAGGCAGCTTTTGGAAGACTTGGTTCGGCTCCTCACAGGCCTAGCAGGCTGTTTACCACCAACATCTCAGGCACTTTTTTACAGGTGATTATGTTTGATGTATTGTCGATCTACAGTTAATAGTTAATTGACTATGTTGTGAAGTTTGGAGGCTGGTAGGCTTTTGAGGCGTGTGTTGGACCGGCTATAAGAGGAGGTTAGAGGCCTGTATGTTTTTGAGCCGTGTGTTGGACCGGCTATTAGGGGAGGTTAGAACTCGTTTTGTCTTCAGAGGCGGGAGGAGTCTTTCCAGCTTTCCCTAGGCTTTCTCTGCTGGAGAAATGAGAACTCTTCCCACCAGGGAGGTCCTTCATGGAAAAGTCCAAGGCCTTACTCCCACGGGGTGTGTGTGGGGGCTGAGTTAATCCCAAAAAGGACATCCATGTGGGTGCAGTTGCGCAGACGCACCCTGGGTGCGTTCGGGGCTGTGCACCAGCACCCACACAGATGTCACATTGGGTACTGCCGCTGCAACCCAGTTGACAGCAATGGAACTGCCTACACGGGATGCTGGGAACAGCTGTGCATCCCCATTCCGGTAAACACGGCCCTCCTATGGGGTACTGATTCATACCCCCATGTGAATGAGGCCTAAGGGAATATTTAGCTCCATTGTGTTGCTAATTTGGGGGCCACTGTACCCCTCTTTATTGTTATTTGGGTGTGTTTTGGAGTGTTATATATATTGTGGCAGAGTGTTGCCCTACCAGGGTCTAGAAGGAGGATTTGACCCAGAATTCTCAACCAGACGGGTTAAGGGGCTCCAGGGAGCTTGTAACATGAAGAGGAAACTGGCTTTTGGTAGGAATAGGTGCAGTAGAATTGGGCCCCCTACAGGTTCAGGGGTGTAATTCTGGGAAGGATTTCCAGAGGTCCAGGAACCTCCCAAGTTGCAAGAGTAAAAGGTCTAAGGACACTGGCTCAAAGCTTAACAAGGTATCATTAAAAGAGTTTAATTCCCAAATAAAAGTGCCCACACTTATGGCTAAAAAAGGTGTTTAAAAATGTGACCACTTTAGAAGTAAAGAGAAAAAGGTTGAGAAACAATATCCAAGTACTTGGTAAGTCCCTTAGTGTTAAAATGTTTGAAGGTGTGGCCCCATGGAAAATGGGCAGATGGCATTTTTGGAAGTGCACCCGTAAAAAGTCACTGGGGTGTCTTTGTAGTACCCAAGTCAGTGTAGCAGGGGAACATAGGGAAAGTCACCTGATAAAACTGGGTTTGGCCCTTGTTGGTGGTAACTGGCACATAGGTGTTATTTTGAAGAGGATTGGCTGGTGTGTTACGCCCTCTCCAGGGTCGAAACAAGGGGGGGAGGATATGTGGCAGAGCGTTGCCCTGCCAGGGTCTAGAAGGAGGATGTGACCCAGGATTCTCAACCAGACGGGTTGAGGGGCTCCAGGGAGCTTGTAACATGAAGAGGAAACTGGCTTTTCGGTTTCTTCCTTTCTTAGAAAGGTCCACTTTGGGACCTGAAGCCCGGGGATTTCTGAGAGATTCAGGTGGGTCCTGGGTCCTGATTTTGAAAACAGCCAGCATACTGATTGGTCAGGTGTGTGCTGGGCTTTTAGTAGCAACCTGACCATAGTTCTGGGCTCCACCCCAGCAGACAGGAAGTCTGAGTACCAGGAGTCAGGAGGGCTCCACGGGGGAGCCTGTGCAGCAAGAGACTGCTAGCTATATGCACCAAGGTGGTTGGTGAAATAGTCTGTACGGGACAGACAAGGGCCTGGAGTGTAAGGCCAGAGCAGCAGTGCTGCAAGTGAGAGCCAACTAGGCTGAATGTCATTTTTGTTGATGGAAAAAGGAATACTGAAAACCCCTGCAAGGGAAACATGTTGTTTGCTGAACTTGTTTTTAATAAAAATGGGCAAACAAAGCCTTAAAAAGAAGAACCAGCGAGTGGCGGTGTCCTTAAAGCTCTACATTTGACGCTAGTCCTTTACAATATATATATATATATATATATATATATATATATAGATTGTAGTTTAGGATAAGTTTGGATTTCTTCTGGAGGCGCTTTAAGTGGACAGAACTGATTTACTCCACTCAGCGGGGGTGGGCCGTAGAGAACAGAGGCCGCATTAGGGCAGCACAGAGGCTTAGGGGTTAGACTTGCAGCACTGGGGTCCTTGTTTCAGATTCTGACCAGGGAACTATCTGCATGGAGTTTGCATGTTCTCCCTCTGCTTGCGTGGGTTTCCTCCGGGTACTCCGGTTTCCTCCCACACTACAAAGACATGCTACCTTGCATTGGTGGTGCAGTGGTGAGTATAGCTGCCTTCCCAGCAGCTGATCCGGGTTCGATTCCTGGCCAACGCCATCTCCAATACATGGAGTCCTCAGAGAGAAAAGCGCTATACAAGGTCAATGCTGAGAATATATTAGTGGTGGAATAAAGAATGAAGCAAATGTGTGGTATGTTTGAAGAAGGAAATTTCCCCCCAGAATCTATAGAATGTGAACCCAGCAATTGATAGAAGACACTTAGGCTGTGCTCACACCTAGGCCTTCCGGATCGCAGGTGAAATTACTGCAATTCCCAAATTGAGGTGTTTGGGGTGGGGGGATGGGCACTCAAGGTGTTCGGGGTAAGAGGGGTGGCTCTTGGGGTGTGAGGGATGGGCCCCTGGGGTGCTGTGGATGGGGACAGTGGGCACCACGCTTGGCTGGGATGAGGGCGGGCCACGGTTTGCTGAGTTGAGTGGTGACATGATCTCCTCTCACATGTTGCCCTATCACCCCATTGATAGGAGAAGGTAAGACTTGTTCCTGTCTGGGGGTCATATCTATAATGTCATAGTATGGGGGGAGGGGGCTTTCTATTATACCTGCTCCTATGCTGACAATCCCTGTACAGCACACCTGGCCTCTTCCCCCGGGGGGGGTATCTCCAGTGTTGGTTCCTCCTCTCTTTTCAGTGCTGGGAGACACCACAATCTCATCTCTGGTATCCTATTAGGACAGAGCTGATTGGCCCAGTGCTGTCACCTGACCATGTCACACACTCCTCCATCTCTTGAATGAGAAGGTATTTCCTTCAGCTACACACTGGAGGGGGTGAGGGGTGAGTGAAGGAAAGGGGAGTGTACATTGGGGTGTAGGGAGGTAAAGGTGAACTCTGCAGAGTAGAGTAATGTAACATTTTCCTTCCATTCTATTGCAGATTCCACCTTGTCTGTGCAGTTCACCGTCCCTCTGGCCTTCAGAGACTTCCTGAAGAGTGGTGGTGTGGGGCATTATATGGTCCAGGAGGTCCAGCCTGAACGGCAGCTGCCGTCCCAGCTCAGTGGTGAGACCTTCTATGATCTCATGTCCTTCTTCTATGGTCCGTGCCCTTCTCCTTTGATCCGTGCCCCTTCTCTGATCCGTGCCCTTCTTCTCTGGTCCTCGACCTTCTTCTCTGGTCCCCGCCCTTCTTCTCTGGTCCTCGCCCTTCTTCTCTGGTTATCACCCTTCTACTGGTGTTATCGGTGTCACTGGTAAACACTGAATGGGTATAGTGAATGGCAGGATACCACACACCCCCTCAACTGTCTAGATTTACATTAAAGTTTAAAATACAAAAATCCTTCATTGCTGCAGACCACAGCACATGCCAATATATACAGTATCTCACAAAAGTGAGTAGACCCCTCACATTTTTGTAAATATTTTATTATATCTTTTCATGTGACAACACTGAAGAAATGACACTTTGCTACAATGTAAAGTAATGAGTGTACAGCTTGTTTAACAGTGTAAATTTGCTGTCCCCTCAAAATAACTGAACACACAGCCATTAATGTCTAAACCGCTGGCAACAAAAGTTAATACACCCCTAAGTGAAAATGTCCAAATTGGGCCCAAAGTGTCAATATTTTCTGTAGCCAGCATTATTTCCCAGCACTGCCTTAACCCGCTTGGCCATAGAGTTCACCAGAGCTTCACAGGTTTCCACTGGAGTCCTCTTCCACTCCTGTAGCTGGTGGATGTTAGAGACCTTGCGCTCCTCCACCTTCCATTTGAAGATGCCCCACAGATGCTCAATAGGGTTTAGGTCTGGAGACAAGCTGTCAGAGAAGTGTTCTATCCAGCCGCATCAGCCGTATCCCTTATGGCTTGGTAAGATTTTTATGTGTCACGATTTGTACAAGTTATGTATACTCATGCAATTTAAGGTCGACTCCGGTCTCCAAAATCCTACCAAAAAAATGGCAGGGCTAAATACATAGAACAGTATGGACTTCAGTCTGAATAACCTCACCAAAAATGGCCACCGTAGTTGTATATAGCAAAGCCATTACGGTCTTCGGTCTGCAAAATCGCATAAAAAATGGCCGCCGTAATCACGTGGGTCACGGTGCACTATAAAATGGGTGTGAACAAGCACAGATGTACGCTCCAGATGATGTCAGAGTGACGAAACACATAGGGCAGAGTCAGCACACGTTCTTGCATTACTTCCGGCTGTCAGCGTTAGTGTCAGCAATACATGTTTTACATGCTTTACTGTGTATACTAAAAGGTGAGTATACCTCCACATCCTTTTAACTGGAATAAAATAGTTTAAAATAGTATTACACTATTAGGGTCCTTCTCTCCTTTATATGGTAAATGAGCGGAATACCAACAAAACATCCCGGACTGGCCAGCCCTTAGGGTGCTACACAGTGGCAAATACTGTGAAATGCCTCATACCCCAGGCAGGGAAGAAATTTCTGGTGAGTGCAGCCGCAATAGGAGCACGCATAAGTCACGTATGCTGTGATCACTTCATGAAGAGGGAATTAAACCAACGCTATTATATTAGATATATTTTTTTTTCACCAGCACTAAGCACTTTTTTGAGCACAAAATTTTGAACTTTAAAAGGACAATATCCTTAATGTGACTCTATTTATTTTATTTTATTTTTTTATATTTGTATTTGGGATTGATGTTCACTAATTGTGCGGTATACATGTTTTTGCACATAATTATATCAAGTTGTTTGGTTTCTAATATTTATCGATAGTATTTGTTTAATATACATGCAGTATATATATTTGATCTCAGTTGTATGAGATCACACCCTACAGAAATTTTACTTTATTAAGTCACTGTAACACATCACAAACAATTCATTTAATATCTTTAGTTAGTCAACATTTAGACAGATGGTATTGTATGAATCACATGAACAGCGCCACATCTACTTCACTCCTTCTTTCAATATATTTACCCCACCCAGGTGGGAGTAATTAGTAGCGGCAGCAGTTCTCCTGGTTCTTTTCTTGCATCCGCATTTTAATTTGATTTTCATTACTTTCATTTTTTTCTTTACATATTTCTTTCTCTGCTGGTACTTTTTTCTTTTGCGCAGAATCACAAACATTTTTTTCAAAAGTGTCCGATCTGTCCGCCGCAATGTCGCAGTCACGATAAAAAATGCAGATCGCCGCCATTACTCATAAAAAAAAAAAAAAGATAAATAAAAATGCCATAAATCTATCCCCTATTTTGTAGATGTGATAACTTTTGCGCAAACCAATCAATATACACTTTTTGCAATTTTTTTTTTTACCAAAAATATGTCGAATATATATCGGCCTAAACTGTGGAAGAAATTAGTTTTTTTATATATTTTAGGGGGATATTTATTATAGGCTATAGACGATATCTTCGTGGATGTAACGCATCGGGTCGAGCTTGCTGTTCCCATTGCATCATTTTATTGATTAACAAGCGCTTGTTTTACCTCTATTAAAGCGGTTGTATACCCGCTGAAATTTTTTTTTTTTTTTTTACCCATGTAAAGCAAAAGGCATAATGAGCTAGTATGCACTGCATACTAGCTCATTATGAAATACTTACCTTAGAACGAGGCGTCGGTATCTTACCTGGTCCACGCCGAGGGAGCTGTCATGTTGCCTCGGCGTGTCTTCCGGGTATCGCGGTTCCAGCGCTGAGTGGCTGGAGCTGCGATGTCATCACTCATGTGCGCGGGAGATTTCTTACCCGGCAAGGTCCTGCAGTTGCCGGGCCTTCAGCCGAGAATCCCCTGTGCGCATGCGCCGCTGCAGTCAGCGGCTCATAGCAAGGGGAATATCTCCTAAACCGTACAGGTTTAGGAGATATTTTTTTTACCTACAGGTAAGCCTTATTATAGGCTTACCTGTAGGTAAAAGTGAAAAAAAAGACTATACAACCACTTTAAATGCGAGTGTAAATCTTTTAATTTTTAATAAATTTTGTGTTATGCGGATTCACGCTATGTGCGTTTTTTATCCCTTTTTGGCCTTATATGTTTGAATCCATGAGACGTTTTATATATCTTGGAGCCTCCTTTCTTATCGACTGGTGGTCCTTGTGAGAAGATTTTTTTACCCAATTCTACCAACGCCTATATCCATCTGGGCCTTATTATCTTTGGTGAAGAATTACCGACAAGTCTGTTTGATTCATAGGGCGTATGTCCTACCGAATCCACTTTTTCCAGTAAGCCTCAGTGTTATTGGTGGCGGTGCTCCATCCCCCCCCTTTCATGCATGTTTAGCGGTGGCTTGATAATTATTATTTGGGGCGTTAAAGATACATATGTTTTGGACATTTCCATTTTCATCAAGTGCTTTTTTCTCACTCAGACTTTTTCTTTGTTCATTCATTTTTTCTATTATTGCCTTTGAGTTTATAATAAGTTGTTCACTGTATTTTATGTGTATGGTATATATTGGTTTAACCATCTGACATCACTGCATTTATATGTATGGTATACATTGGTTTAATCACCTCATATCACTGCATTTTATATGCATGTTATACATCGGTTTAATCACCTGATATCATTATTTCAATATTGCACATATATACTGTTTGATATCGCCACAATTATTCTAATTTTGATATATTTTAGATGTGTATTAGGTCATCTATGCACTTTAGACTACCTATTTAAATTTGAATTTGCCACTAGCGCTGCACCATCACTTTCCCATTTTACTTTTTGCAATTGTCATTTGCTGTGCTGGCAGCTCCCCCCCTCCTTTTCTTCTTTGAACAGCACAGTAATTATAAAAAAAAATGTGCTATTTATTATAGCAAAATGTAAAAAATATTGCTTTTTTTTCAAAACTGTTGCTTTTTTTTTTTGTTTATAGCGCAAAAAATAAAAACTGCAGCAGTGATCAAATACCACCAAAAGAAAGCTCTATTTGTGGGGAAAAAAAGACGTCAATTTTGTTTGGGTACAACGTCGCACGACCGCACAATTGTCAAGTAACACGACACAGTGCCGCAAAATTCGCAAAAAAGGGCTTGGTCAGGAAGAGGGTAAATCCTTCCGGGGCTTAAGTGGCTAAAGTAGCACAGTGCTAAATAGCAAAAAAAAAAAAAAAAAAGCTCTGGTCATGAAGGGTGCAAAACCTTCCTGGGGCCAAGTGGTTAAAGTGATACTTTAGTCAGAAAATTAAGTCCTTCTAGATCACATCAGGCTGGCCCCCTTTTGCAGGTAATGTAAAACATTAAAAATAAATGTCTATACTGTTTAAAATCCAGGAATACGCTGTCTCGCCCTGCTCTGCATATGCTCAGTTGTTTTCTATTTTTTTTGGCACTGTGCTGAATATCAGAACTTCTAGAGGCCGATCTGCTGCCAGCCTTTGATTTACTGCTGCTCAGGGGCTCTGGGCTTGAGCAAAGTGGCAGACTCCAGCAAGAAGAAACAGGAACAATGCTGGAGGCAATTTATAGCACACACTAATTTTGGTAGCATATTTATTAATGTGGAATGTATGTTCCACATTATTATTTGTCAGGTTGTTATGGGTATAATTCTGCTTTAACTGAACAAGCTGAAGACAGAAGCTGATTGGTTTCCACAGCTGCTCCATATTCTGTCTGTTCCAGGGTTTTAGTAAACCCTACGCCACCCTATATTTTCTCTTGAATAATATTATACAAAAAATTAAAACAGTCAGGCTAGTTTATGGAGAGTAAGGGTCAATGTACACGGGACGTTTTACAACCTCTCCTGAATGATTTAACAGGACAGATAGTAACCAGCGTTTAAACGTCCGTTATGCCACGTTTGCATTTAGAAGCTTTTTTTTTTTCAAATAGTCAAAAATTAAAAACGCGGCTAAACGCAAGTTACCACGTTTACAAGCTGTTACAGGCTTTTGACGTTTCAAATGTCTCTGAACATCCGCCCTGAACGCATTTTTTTGCTTTCCAAAAAAATGCTTCTAAATTCAACTGCCTAGAAATGACTATAAACGGCCCTGTGTACATGTACTGATAAGATAATGTAGAGGAGAGTTCAGGGGCAGCTGAAAAAAAAAATGCTCCTAAACGTCCGTTTACCAGCAGCAGTGTATATGAAGCATTAAAAAAATTCACAGAATATTATTTATAATTGGAAGAATAAAAGTCACAACTGCTTAAAAGATACAAGTCCGTAAACAACCGATACCAAATATAAATCGCATACAGCCAATTACTGTAATTAACAGAATGCAATTTCCATGTTCATTATAATTGTTCGTATGGCAGAGACTGTCCACTGAGCGCACTAGGACACAATTTGCAAGAGATTAATAAGTGAGTCCTCTGAAGTTGGGTTCATCTGATGATGGAAGGGCAATCTGATCATTTAACAGTTTATCAATGATATTAATTTCTGCATCCCGTTTTTCAATTTCCCCAAAGGGCGTCCAGGACATGTCGTGCTGAAGTTTGTATGCAGCAATGAATTCATGTGGACAGCTCTTTCCCCAATCCTGTGTGGAAGAAGGAAAAATTTTATTGCGTTTATTGTAAAACGAAAGGCAATATATATATATTTTTTTAGTTTTGGACAGAGTGGAATTAGAACCCCTGTCAGGTTTTTATTGCTGTCTGAGCCCCAGTTAGGGAGAATCACCCTCTCTATTTGTCCTGTTTTTAAAAATCCCACATTTTGGGTTGTCCCCAGAAAACTTGTCCCCAGAAAACTAATAGCAGGGAAATCTTCGAATGGGGACACTATTTATGGTGACCCAGGGGGTCCCCAGGGAATTACCCAATTTGCAGGGATTTCCTCTTATTTCCTGTTTAGCTTTGGGACAGGAAGTGAAGGGAAATCTACGCAATGGGCCAAAGATGATGGGGGGGGGGGGGGGGGATCTGATATTTTGTGTGGCCACCATTATTTTCCAGCACTGCCTTAACCCTCTTGGGCATGGAGTTCACCAGAGCTTCACAGGTTGCCACTGGAGTCCTCTTCCACTCCTCCATGACGACATCACGGAGCTGGTGGATGTTAGAGAATTTGCGCTCCTTCACCTTCCATTTGAGGAGGCCCCACAGATACTCAAAAGGGTTTAGGTCTGGAGACATGCTTGGCCAGTCCATCACCTTTACCCTCAGCTTCTTAAGCAAGGAGGTAGTGGTCGTCTTGGAGGTGTGTTTGGGGTAGTTATGTTGGAATACTGCTTTGCAGCCCAGTCTCTGAAGGGAGGGGATCATGCTCTGCTTCAGTATGTCACAGTACATGTTGGCATTCATGGTTCCCTCAATGTATTGTAGCTCCCCAGTGCCGGCAGCACTCATGCAGCCCTAGGCCATGACATTCCCACCACCATGCTTGACTGTAGGCAAGACACACTTGTCTTTGTACTCCTCACCTGGTTGCCGTCACACATGCTTGACACCATCTGAACCAAATAAGTTCATCTTGGTCTCATCAGACCACAGGACATGGTTCAATAATCCATGTCCTTAGTCTGCTTGTCTTCAGCAAACTGTTTGTGGGCCTTCTTGCGCATCATCTTTAGAAGAAGCTTCCTTCTGGGACGGCAGCCATGGAGACCAATTTGATGCAGTGTGAGGCGTATGGTCTGAGCACTGACAGGCTGACCCCCCCACCCCTTCAACCTCTGCAGCAACGCTGGTAGCACTCATACGTCTATTTCCCAAAGACAACCTCTGGATATGAAGCTGAGCACGTGCAATCAACTTTTTTGGTCTTGGCAATCTTCTTATAGCCTAGGCCATCTTTACGTAGAGCAACAATTCTTTTTTTCAGATCCTCAGAGAGTTCTTTGCCATGAGGTGCCATGTTGAACTTTCAGTGACCAGTATGAGAGAGTGAAAGCGATAACACCAAATTAAACACACCTGATCCCCATTCACACCTGAGACCTTGTAACACTAACGAGTCACATGACAGCGGGGAGGGAAAATGACTAATTGGGCCCAATTTGGACATTTCCCCTTAGGGGTGTACTCACTTTTGTTGCCAGCGGTTTAGACATTAATGGCTGTGTGTTGAGTTATTTTGAGGGGACAGCAAATTTACACTGTTATACAAGCTGTACACTCACTACTTTACATTGTAGCAAAGTGTCATTTCTTCAGTGTTGTCACATGAAAAGATAGAAGAAAATATTTACAAAAAATGGCCAATAAAAAGAAATGTATTGTTCCAGTCAACCGAGAAAGGTGGGATAATATTATTGTATCAAGGCAGACTGTGTAAAATCCAACTTTGACGTGACGTCTCCAGATGACGTCACGGGATGGCCACGCCCTATGGCTATACAAGAACCGGCAGACATCGCAGATGATACAAAGGCGGAAGCCAGCGTTGGAGGAGGACCAGGTCGGCGGAAGAAAAGACCGGAGGAAGAACACATCACCGGAGGGAGAAGACCGGAAAAAGAAGACACGTTTGAACTACATTGGGGGACATCCTCCATTTTTAACAAAAGGACTTGGCCCCCCCCCTGTCCCAAAGCACCTCCCGCCCTATGATGAGGGCATGTAGCCTGGTATGGTCCATAGGGGGCGCTCGCTTGCCCCCCCTCCCCCCTTTCCTGAGATGCTGTCTGTCTGCATGCTCAGCTAAAGTTCTGGTATTGATTTGGGGGGGACCCCATGCCGTTTTTTTTGCCACGGGGTTCCCCTCATAATCTCTACCAGACCGAAGGGTCTGGTATGGTCTTAGGGGGGACCCCACGCCAGTTTTTTTTTTTTTTTTTCAATTTTCCTCCTCAAGATCCTCAGAGCACAAGTCGGATTAGTTAATTAGTTGAACCCGACTTCCATTCAAATCAATGAGCTGAAATAGTGCCCAAGTCAAATCAAAATAGTGCAGGAGGTTTTGAAAGTCCGACCAGTTAAGACGGCTCTCCTAGGGAACCACTGACATGTGACATGTCATGTGACTTGTGCTCTGGTAGTCGGAGCACATGTCAGACAAGTGTGAACTGGTTCTTAACCTTTAGAAGTCTGAGTTCACCCCTCCAGTCTAAGTTTTCACAGCTGCTATCTAGAGACTGCTAGAGAGCTGTGACAAAGAGGGGAAGCAATACAGGAGATTACAACAGCTTCTAATAACCGGTGCTACTAAAAGGGATAGCAAAAGGAATGGTATAGTTTGGTTGAATATCAGACTAAAGGGGAATATGTGAGGGTAGAAATATAGGCGGTGCCTTGGATAAATTGTTTTAAAAAGGTACAGGTACAGTATGAGGCTGTCATTCTGATGTTGGCTTCACTACCTAGAGAGAGTAAATGACTTGGACAAGCAATTCAGCAGGTCAAGTCTAAACTTCCATCTATGCTTGCTTCAAGGGGCTGTAAAGGCAGAAGGGTTTTTGTCCTAATACATTCTATGCATTAAGATAAAAATCCTTCTGTGTGCACCAGTCCCCCTAATACTTACCTGAGCCCCGTCTCTATCCAGTACTGTCCATGAGTCCCTCGGCCGTCTGGGATTCTCCCTCCTACTTTTGGCTGAGACACAGCAGCGGCGCTATTGGCCCCCGCTGCTGTCAATAAAAGTCAATTAGCCAATCAGGAGATAGAGGGGGCGGGGCTGAACGTAGCGCTGCGTCTGAATGGAGCCGCTTGCTGTTGGGGGGCACTCGACAGGAGGGAGGGGCCAGGAGCAGCAAAGAGGGACCCGAGAAGAGGAGGATCCTCTGCACAGAGCAGGTAAGTAAAACGTTTTTTTTTTTTTTTGTTTGTTTTTTTTAAATAACAAAGACTTTACAACCACTTTCAGGTAAGTGACTGGCTATGGATTCTTCCCTCTTTCCTTTGTTTCTTAAAGAAAAGAATAAAAAAATGTGATGTCAGGAAACCAGCATGGATTGGAGTAGATGATGGCTATGTGAACGTAGTTTTCGGGCACCCTTAATCATGAGATGACAATCTCCCGATCTGGACAAATTAGCCCACAATCTCCTCTTTTAAGGAAGCCCTAATCCCACTGGGAAGCGGAGAAGCATCATGACAACACCTGTCAGCCTAATTCTTCCCAAATAGAAGTAAACATGACACTCAGCCAAGCCCAGTGTTTGTGAACCCAATGCCAAAGCATGATCTGACCATTCTAGGAGTGGATTTTGAATGATTAAAAAGGTGAAAGCCCCTTGATCTTACCTTTGGAGAGAGAATGGAAAAGTACCTCTGCCCACTTTCTCGTTCATACAAGTAATAGATATTCCCAGGTTTCTTCACCACATTGCACGCTGCGTGGTGTAAATCTGCATCTCTCTTGGCGTCTTCCAATGCCTGCGTACAATGAAGACAATTAATTGGGTAAGATGGACTCTGATATACTTTCTGTGCTCAGTTCATAGAATATACAAGGCAAAATCTTCTGGAATCTATAAATATGAAGCAGTGAAACCAAGTTGTGATGCACATGTGAACACTCTACATATAAATGTCCTTCCCAATATAAAAATATTTTTTTTTTTAGATAGAGTGGGGAGGAATTAGAACAGCTGTCAAGTTTTTTTGTTGTCTGTATCCATGCTAGAAAGATTCACCCCGGTGGCCCTTATCACTGAGAGTAAAAGTAAAAGAAAATCACAAATTTTCAGTTGATAACAGAACAGGAACAGAGGGGAGATATTCCCATTAGGACGCTAATTCTGGTGACAATGATCTAAAGGGGATTTTCCTCACTTTGGAGAGAACTTCCTTTTGTGGCTAAGGGAAAGGAAGTGAAGGGAAACCTTCCCAATGGAACACAGATGGCAAAAAAAAAAAAAAAAATAAAAAAGGCAGGAGTTACAGTAGGGAAAATTAATGATTTGATCCCCTGCAAATTCTGTAAGTTTGCCCACATACACAGAAATGAAGGGTCTGTAATTTTTATCATAGGTGTATATTAAATGCTAGAGACAGAATATCAACCAAAAATCCAGAAAAAAAACACGATACAAATTTTAGAAATTGAGTTGCAGTTCAGTGAGTAAAATAAGTAGTGTTGCACCAATACCTCTACTAGTATCGGTGCCGATACCAAGCATTTGCACGAGTATCGGTACTCGTGCAAATGCTCCGATGCTTAATCTGATACCTGTTGTATCGGGCCAGGCATCCTCAGTGTAGCAGGGGGGCCGTGCAGACTCACAGGTCATCAGTGCGGCGGCGGGGGCAGTTACAAGCACCAATCCCCCTGTATAGCTTTTCTGACAGCCACTTCTCCCCCTCCTGCCTCCAGCGGCTGTCAGCTGCTTTATTGAAAGGCTATACAGGGGGATTGGTGCTTGTAACTGCCCCCGCCACCACACACCGATCACCCCTGACTATCCCGTGTGTTCCTCTGGCTCCCCGGGTCCTCCCTCTCTCCGGTGTCTTCCTCCCTCTCTCCATCTCCTCCTCTGGGTCCCCCTCTGTGCTCCCTGGCTCCTCCACTGGTCCCCCCCCCTTTCCAGATCTATCAGGATGGAGAGCGGAGGAAGGAGTCGGTAAATCTATAATTTACCGTCTCCTTCCTTTTCTGAATGAACAGAGTCGGTGATCACTGACTCTGTCCATTCATAACTGAGCATCGTAAACTGTGTTTGCGGTGTATCAGTTTATGAATGGAGAGGAGCCTCTGTCTCCTGTCCATTGATCTCCAGTGCAGCTGAGGCTGCAAAGAAAATGACTGGGGAATCTCTATCCTCAGTTCCTTTCCCTGTCTCAAAGGGGAGATGTCAGGGGTCTGTTTAGGTCTCACACCAACCCCCCCCCCCCCCCCAACAGGGCTGATAAACAAAAATAAACAAATGAATAAATAACAAAAGAGAAAATAATAAAAGGTTATATTGTAAAAATAATAACAAATAAAATAAAAAAAAACACTGACAAATCATAAAGCGAAACTAAACCCACAGATTTCTTGGTTGCAAAAACCAATTTGATTGTATCCTCAACCAAACTGTCAAACCATGAAATGGCTGGGGTCCTATCTGATCACATGTGCAGCACCATGGCAGTTGCAGTTTCAGAAGCAGCTTCCTTGGCTGTAAAGGATAGGAGGGTTTATTTATGCTTTAAGGCGGTCAGCAGATCGGCCTCTCCAAACTCAGAAGTGCATAAAACTAGAGAGCAACTGAGCATGTGCAGAGAAGGGTGATGCAGTGTATTACTGGATTTTAAACAGTATAGGGGCTTTTATGTTTTACATAACTATACCTGGCAAAAGGGGCCAGCCTGAAGTGATCTAGCAGGAGTTAATTTTCTGTTGGCAGTTATGATGTCACTGGATTTCCCTTTCAACAGTAGGTAACAAATGTCATGAACTATCCAAATGCCTGAAAACTAAGTTTACAATGACCATTTGTGGGTCCTAGCCATTGTGTGTTTACACAGCCTTGTAAAGACTACCTTAAAATAAACCTGGCCTTGCAGGGCATCGAAACAGGTTTACCCCCTTTCACTGCACAGACCCACTTTTCCTTTGTACCCACACAGTGATGTAAATGTACTTATTGCTTCTTCCCCAAGACCTGATTTTTTTTTTTTTTTTAAAGGGTTCCTCTGGGGTAAAAAGCAGAGAAAGGCTACTCTACACTAACTCTCACAATGTACTGGACAACTGCCAAGCACCAAAGCTGTCACATAGGGGCAAGGGTAGAATTCATATCACACTGATGGCAGGAAAAAAGAAAACTGACGGGTTAGAATCCTCCCTAAATGAAATAAAACATTTTGCCTTTAGTTCTGCTTTCAAGTGTATATGAACCCTAACAATGAACCTCTTATTCACTCCTTTTTCGGTTCCGCTGAAAGAGTTTTGTTATATCTGTTCAATAAATGTAGAAAAATACCTGCTGATCCTGACAGAAATATTGTGAGCTGCACCCTTAAAAGTTCTAGTCTTATCAATCTATATTTTTCTGAGGACTACACGACAGGGCCATCTTCGGGTATGGAAACGAGGGCAGTTCTCAGTAGTTCCGTCCTTTTTCTGTTGTTCTGATACAATATGGCGAGTCGAGCTGGCCATACATGGATCAGTTTTTTCCATTTAATAGATTGAAAGATTTTTACCTTTAAGCGATGTTCCACTCAAAAGTAGAACTTCCGCTCCTCCGGTGCAACATTTAGCACCTTTCGGGGGGGGGACGGGTACCCGTTTTTGACAGGTATCGTTTCCCACTTCTGGGAGACTGGGCCGCTGCCCGGTCTCTCAGAAGTTTGGCCCTCTCCTCCTCCCTCCACTGCCAGACCAATTAGAAAGTGCACAGCACTTCCCACATGCGCAGTAGGGAACAAGCTGTGAAGCTGTAGGGCTTCACTGCCGGGTTCCTTTACCAGGAATGGTGGCGGCTGCACCTGACAGCCGATCCAAAGATCGGCTGGGGTACCGACATCGCAGGCTCCCTGTACAGGCAAGTGTCCATATACTGCAGTATTTGTAGCTGCTGACTTTTAATTTTCTGTGAGGGGGCTGGACCTCCTCTAATGCATTTTCTGCATTAAGGTAAAAACTCTTCTTCGCTGCAGGATCTCTCTCAGCCCCCTCTTTTACTTACCTGAGCCCAATCTCAATCCAGCACAAGAGCAGCAGCTCTCTCCACTCTCCCCCTCCTCACAGGGCACCTTGATAGCAGCAGGCTCCTGTCCTTGGCTCCTGCTGCGGTCACTCAAATTCTGTGACAAGGGAGTGGGGCAGGGCTCAGCCGCACTGTCTGTCTGTGTCTATAGATGCAGGCTTCCTATGGGGGCATTCGATGAAGGAGAGAAGCCAGGAGTGCTGATGGGGTACCTCAAAAGAGGAGGATCGGGGCTGCTCTGTGCAAAACCATTGCACAGAGCAGGTAAGTATAACATATTTATCATTTGAAAAAAAAAAAAAAAGTTTACAGTCACTTTAAGAATAGTAATGGTTAGGTCGGAATTCCACTTTAACCACTTGCTGACCAGCTCATGTACATTTACTGCTGCAGGTTGGTAGGGCTGTGCGAGATATTGTACCTGTAAGGCGGCTTACGCAAGCGCAGTTGCGGACAGCACGCTCTCGCTGCATGCTGCGGGAGCGTGCCCATGGGGTCAGGCGGACTCGATGTCCGCCGGTGACCCGCGATCACCTAGTAGAGGCAGAACAGGAATCTGCCAGTGTAAACAAGCAGATCCCCGTTCTGACAAGGGGACATGTCAGAGATCTTCTGTTCCCAGTGATCGGGAACAGTGATCTCTGTCATGTCCCAGTAAGCCCATCCCCCCTACAGTTAGAACAAACTTGACCCCTTGATCGCCCCCACCCTTCCCTGCCAGTGTCATTTTTACTATAAAAATGCACTGATCCATGTAATAATATCACTGGTCCCCAAAAAAAGTGTCATTTGGGGTCAGATTTGTCCGCCGCAATGTCGCAGTCCAGCTAAAAATCGCAGATCGCCGCCATTACTAGTAAAAACAATTTAAAAAAATAGAAGTTTCTAAATCTATCCCATAGTTTGTAGACACAAAAACTTTGGTGCAAACCAATCAATATACACCTACCGCGTATTTTTTTGTTTATACCGAAAATATGTAGAAGACTATATATTGGCCTAAACTGATGAATAAATGTGTGTTCTTTTTATATTTATTATAGCAAAAGGTAAAAAAAAAATGTTTTGTTTTTATTTTCAAAATTGTCGCTCTTTGTTTATCACACAAAAAATAAAAACCACAGAGGTGATCGAATACCACCAAAAGAAAGCTCTATTTGTGGGAAAAAAAGGACATACATTTTATTTGGGTACAGCGTCGCACGACCGCGCAATTGTCAGTTAAAGCGACGCAGTGCCGTATTGCAAAAAATGGCCTGATCATTAAGGGGGCAAATCCTTCCGGTCCTTAAGTGGTTAATGAAAACTGTGGAAATAAAATGGTTTACAAAGACTTCTAAAATTACTTTAAAGTGATTTTAGTGATTGGGTTTATATATACACTTTACAAACCTCTGGAGGTTACTCACATCCCTGTGTTAACAGCCACATCAGAATACATTGCATACAGGAGGCATTAGCATTTGTAGCAGAGCTGCATCACTTACATCCCCCCACCATGGCTGTTGACTATTTGTAGCAGTCTAACTTTAAGTTACCCTTTAAATTCAGGTTAAACACAAACTGTCTACAGTACACGTCCGGTACTTACCCTCCTCGCTTGTTCCTGTAACACCCGGATCTGCTCCGCTATCACCATCAGCTTGTTGCAGGCGTTTGCTCTTATGAATTCATCAGCCTAGAGGTGACAAATAATGACTTAGTTATTATCATTATTATATTATTATTACTGTATTTATCGGCATATAACACACACCTTCATTTTAGGGAAAAGGGAAGTTTCAGGGAAGAAAAAAAAAATCAAATTTTAAATAAAGAACTTTGAAAAAGAATAAAACAATTGCCCATCTGCAGCCTGATCAATGCCCATATGCAGCCTTACTATTGCCATGAATGCAGCCTGATCAATGCCCATCTGCAGCCTCACCTTAGATTACTGCTGCCTCGGAGGGGACAGGGAGGGGGGCGGGAGAAGCACCATCAGATTACATACAGCGAGAATCTCCTGTTTACTCTGCTTCCTCTTTAATACAAAGTCCCGCCTCCTGGGCTGGCTTCTTTGACAGACAGAACCCTGGTCCAATGGCGGCCCAGGAGACGGGACTTCCTATTAAAGAGGCCGCTGAGTAAACAGAAGATTCTCGCTGTATGTAATCTGACGGCGCTCGTCCCAACCCCCTCCCCGTTCCCTCCTAGGCAGCCCAAATTGCAGTATTGGCGTATAACACGCACACACTATTTGCACCTGATTTTCAGGGTGAAAAAGTGCATGTTATACGCCAATAAATACAGTAATTAATATTATTAATAAACTTCCATCACAATATATCATGTGCAGTGATGATATCTGTAGCTGCTGATGGACCTTGTAGAAAATGTCCGATGGTTTGTACTTTTCTCTCATTAGATCATGATCATCTGCAGGTGTTTCCTCACATTCGGCTACCCATTACATTTTGCTGGAGTGCGCATGCGCGACGCCGCCATATGCATTCCAACACCGTTGTAAGATACCACTTTGCCACAGGGCCCCTCATGGGCTCGCTTCGCTCTGCATAATTATAATCTAACTCTATGTCCACTTGGATGGTGGGGCTTGAACCTGGACTCAGGGGTGTGGCCACAAAATTCTGCGCAAGCACAGATCGTCACGGTGTTGGAACGCATATGGGGGCAATGCGCATGCGCAGTCCAGCGGGCAGCCAAATGTGATGGGTCGCCATATGTGACGAAACACCGGCAGTTCTTATTCCTGCCAAGTAATCACACCATTAGTTTTTTTTCCATTCAACCCCGCAGGTCTGGTTGGAGCCGCTGTATTAACCATAGTTCAGCGATCTTCCCCCCCTCACTGAGCTGTTGTATTCTGACAGGGGACCCCCACCAGAACACTCTCATCAGCGCTCTCTGAATGAATGAATGAGTGACTTGTATAGCGCTACCTATGCGAACCAAATCGCCTCAGCGCACTTTTTTGCCGCCGGTGTCCATCTGCGGTATAGCGCGGTCCTTTTACCCCATGGGGTCCCGACATGCTTACAAACACGTACAACATACACATATTTGCCCAATTTTTTAAATAATTTTTTTCTGCCACTGGCTAAGAGCACAGATTGGGAGTCGATCGGCTGCTGGTTTTCCAGCATGCACGTCCAACAGAAGTCAGTCAAACAGGCTGATATACACACGGGCAAAATGTCGGCCGTTTTTTATTTTAACCGGCAAATGTCTCCCAACATTCTGCCTGTGTGTACGAGGCTTAAAAGTGTGTGTGATTCAATGCACATTTCACCGTTGGGGATGAAGGACCCGGTCTTTGGGTGACAGCTGCCTACTGTTGCTATGGCCTCTCCAGAAAGGCTCAACCACGGGTGGAACAATTTCCGTACCAAGCACTGTATTAGAAGCTTATTTGCATGTAATCTAAACTCTTACCCTAAGATTAGGAGTACCAGCCTATATTATAAACATGCATGTACAGCTGATAATAGCAAAACATAATTATACTCCTGTCACTCTAACAACTAATAGACGGTTCCATCTTCTATCCAGCTGCTCATGTATATGAGGCATCTAACCTCCATCTATACCCAAATGAGTTTTTATATTGTCCCTGTGTTTGCATTGATTTTTTCTAGGAGATCTGGTTTCCTATTACAATCTAAAGTTATACAGGCATGTCAATAGGCTTACTCCCAAATATTGGCCTTGGTGTGTATGAAAGTGGCAGAGGCTTAAAATATGAAGAAGTATGTGAATAGGCATTTTACTCACAAGTGTGCAATTTTCAGTTGAAATCAGCTAAATATATACATCGAAACAAAAAGGTGTGTAAAGTCTTTGTGCCGGTTCACACTTGTGTGCTACAGATTCCGCACTGCATCCAAATCACACCCCGTTCATGTGAACCACTGCGGGTGAGTATGTCAATGACACCCCAAAATCAGTTCACAAAACACAGTTAATTTGCAGAATCAGATCGCATGGGCGTGAACAAAAAAAGGGCCCTGCACATTTTTGGTGCGGATTCAGTGCGATTTAAGCCATAGAGAATAATGCCTCAAATCGCACTGCTAAAGAATCGCATGTGATTTGAGCAGGAATGCGGTGCAATTCCTGTTCAATTACCGCATGCGGTTCCTGCTCTGCATAGCGTGAACCAGAACTTAATGTTTGTATCCCCTACAAGACTGCTACAGCCTGATCACAAAGGCCTGCCACACCTACAGCTCTGCAATCAGCAAAGCTCCTGTCCCCCACTGATTGGAGAGCTCTGACTCAGCTAGGGGCATGTAAGACCTCTGCAGAGAGAACTTTGCTTTCAAACAACATGCTGGCAGGGGACAGGCTTTTTTACTCAGGATATGACTGCTTTCTTTAAAAAAAACTAAGAATTTGCACATGGTTTTGGTGCACCTAGAAAAGTATTTGTCTTTTTTAAAATGATAATTTTGTTGGGCTTTATTTCAGCCACACACATTCCCATAGGTTTTACAATATAATATGTACAGGACAGGTTGTATTGTACAAAAACCTCAGCTTAGAGATCTTCCTTTTCATTGGCACCCACTACTGTTATTCACAGCCAGTGAGTCAACTCCATGTACGAATGGACACAGAGCAGCAGCTCCAGAGCAAGTCTGGTTGGGTGCCCCCATAGCAAGCTGCTTACTATGGGGGCAATCAGCAGGAGGGAGGGGCCAGGAGCACTGGCGGGGGACCCAAGAAGAGGAGGATCGGGGCTGCTCTGTGCACAAAGCAGGCAAGTATAAAATGTTTGGGTTTTTTTTGCTTTTTTTACACCTGCCTTTAAAATGTTTGTAAAGGTAATTTTTTAAAATAACAAACATGTTTATACTTACCTGCTCCGTTCTATGGAATTGCACAGAGTGGCCACAAACTTCTTTTCGGGTCCCCTGCCAGTGTTCCTGGCACCTTCTCTCTCCAGAGGCTTTCAATGGGGGCACTTTTGCATGCTCGCTCCCGAGCCCCGCTGCTGCGTCCATTGACACAGACAGTCTCGTCCCAATGACTCCCGGTGCCCAAGCAATGCCAGCGAGACCCGGAAGTGAGGGGAGAGAGGAGCTGGATTGAATAAAGGCTCAGGTAAGGAAAAGGGAGGTTAGGGGGGGTGGGTGCTGTTACCTAAACATTTTCTACCTTAATGCAAGGAATGCATTAAGGTAAAAAAATGTTTAGGCTCAACAACCACTTTAATATCACTTTAACTTTATAAATAGCCCCCCAGGTTCTTAGCAGAGGTCAACTCTTTGTTCATGACTTGGACAGACTTCATCCTTTAGTGGTTGTACTACCATCTACAATCGCTGATTAGGAGTTGATGACACCCATTTACACATCGATATACTGGAATCTATTCTGACACTATCACTCAAAAAAACATTCTGACCTTTTGCACCTGCTGGGCCAATTCCACGAGGTTGGAAGGATCTCCTATGCGATTGGTTTGATAGGTACTGACCAGCTGGAGCCCCGAAGGGTTCGATCTGCTTTCCACCAAGGTCACTGAAACATAAAAGATCATATAAGTTTACAGTAATAAGTGACAGCATAAAAAAAAAAAAAAGTGCAAGTTTAAAGGGAACCAAGAACTACAAGACATCTGCCACAATGGTTGACGGTACTTGTAGTTCATTCATTCAGAGAACTCTGACTGAATGATGTGGCTGTGTGGGCGGAGACCTGCATGGCCGCACTGTATTTAAATTGTGACAGTGGGTGCAGGAATAAGATCCCCAGCCTGTTGTCACATTGGGGGATCAGGTTGGGGTGCTGGCAGAGGTGCTTTAGTAACATGTTACACCCTGGGTGTAACATGTTACTAAAGGTGAACGTATCCTTTAGGCTGAATTTACTCGACTTGCACTAAAATGTAGGGAAAATGGATGTACATTTCCACCCATTTTATGCACGTTTTAGCGCTCTGACCTGCATTGTAGCGTACTTGTAAAATGCAAGTCAATGCATAGACACAAAAATAATTGGTTTTTATGTGTCCTGTTCACACTACAATGCTGCGTTGACCTGCGTCGCGTTAAGATGCAACATGTATGCATTTTAATGCAACACAATGCAGGTCAATACAGCGTTGTAGTGTGAACAGGACACATAAAAATAATTGTTTATGAGTCTATGCATTGACTTGCATTTTACAAGTGCGCTACAACGCAGATCAACACAAGTCAACGTGTGTTAAATTACGCATAAAATGGATGGAAATGTACATCCATTTTCCCTACATGTTAGTGCAAGTCAGTGTGAATTCAGCCTAAAGCAGGAGTCCACCTAAAAAAAAATATTAAAAGCCAGCAGCTACAAATACTGCAGCTGCTGACTTTTAATAAATGGACACTTACCTGTCCCAGGGTCCAGCGATGTCGGCAGCCGACACCGATCACTCGCTCGACTCTCGGCAGCTGCCGCCGCCATCCTAGGTGAGGGAATCGTTGCGGCTTCACTTCCCGGTTCCCTACTGCGCATGCACGAGTCGCGCTGCGCGTCGTAACTGGTCCCCGCTATCTTCTGGGACCTGTGTGTTTTCCAGGAGACAGCGCGGAGGGACGGGAGGAGGCGTAGACTCCCGTGGGAGTCTGTGCCAGGAAGTGGGTGCAAATACCTGTCTTAGACAGGTATCTGCACCCCCCTCCCCCCTGAAAGGTGCCAAATGTGACACCGGAGGGGGGGAGGGTTCTGGAAAGCGGAAGTTCCATTTTTGTGTGGAACTCCGCTTAAAAACAGAGCTCAAAAATACACAACGAAAAGGACCCCTACCACAATGCGCATGTGTGCCCTTTGCATGGTGCCTGAGCATGCCCTGCGTGAGAAAGACCCAGTCAGTAGCACGCATGTTAAGGTGTCTCCAGGGAGGCCTACAATATAACAGAGCCACCCTTATAGGTGAATATAGGCTGCACACCACTCAAAAAGCTAATTATGTTGCAAGCAGAGGCTGAACACAAAAAGGGGACATTTTCTCCAGGGACGGTTGAATATCACTTTAGACCCCTTGCACATGGAGGTATTAAGGTGCTGTGCGTGCAACTCTGTGTTATAGTGCACCCAGGAGACACAGATGCAACGTCGCGCCCCCCTGCTTGCAACTTGTCTGTGACTGCTGCAGCTGGACAGTCTGGTATTTGCATTTAGGGCCCTATGTGTTCAGGGACAAATGTCTATAAATGCAGAAAACCTGCATTGTGGACATTTGTCCCTGAACACATAGGGCCCTAAACAGGAGTACCACTCAGTACAGCGCTTGGCCCTGTCCAGCCACAGCATATTTTATCCTGTCACAGTCAGGTTGCAAGCAGTGGGTACTGGACTTTGCACCTGTGCCTCCTCCTGGGTGCACTATATCACCGGGTTGCACGCACAGCACCTAGATACCTCCATGTGCAAGAGGCCTTAAAAGCAGAGGACCTATATGGGCCCATTCACACCAGTACACTACTGGCGGAGAGGACATTTCTATACAAATATAAATGCATGTCATGATTTATTTTTATTTTATTAATGGTGCCATTCACACTGTACATTTACTTGCATTTAGGTAGTCAGGTTAGCTGTATTTAGAGAAAATAGAATTCTGTGCATCCAGGGGGAGATAGGATACTTTAACCATTTGCTGACCACATAATGCCAATATACGGCAGCAAAGTGTCTCTCCTGTGTTGGATCACGTACCTACTACGTGATCTTGACAACTCTGGGTGGGGGGCGTGCATGCGCGTCGCCAGCTTGTGCTGTGGTCAGCCACAGCGGAAGCTGATCAGCAGGAGATGGCGGACATCCATTGATCGGCAAGGAGACAGGCAGGACAGATCTCTTGCATATACAAACAATGCAGAGCTCTGTCCTGTCAGTGGGGATGTGCTGGATTTTGTTTCCCTGCAAAGCAGGGGAAAAAAAATCCAGCACATCCCTTAAAGTGACACTAAAGCTTTGTTTTTTTTTTTTAAATAACAAACGTCATACTTGCCTCCGCTATGCAGCTCATTTTGCAGAGTGGCCCCGAACATCCTCTTCTGGGGTCCCTCGGTGGCTCTCGCAGCTCCTCCCCGCATTGGATAACCCCCTAGGAGGAGGGGGTTACCTTGCAGGCGTGCTCCCGAGTCATTCATTCGGTGTCCATAGAAGCCAAAATGTATGACTCGACTCGGCTCCGCCTCCCGGGTCATTGGATTTGATTGACAGTGGCTGCGCTGCTATCAATACATCCAATCAGGACCCAAGACATCGGCTTTTGCTGGTTGTGCTTGTCCCCGGGACGAGATAGAGGGGGTACAGGTAAGTAAAACGGGGGCTCAGGGGGGCTGCAGCATTACAGGAGGTTTTTCACCTCAATGGTTTACAACCCCTTTAATGAAAACACCATATAGTACACACAAAAACACTGGTTAGGCACACATTTAACCCTTTGATCACCCCAGATGTTTACCCCTTCCCAGCCAGTGTCATGAATACAGTGACAGTGCATATTTTTAGCACTGATCACTGTATTAGTGTCACTGGCTCCCACAAAGTGTCAGATTATCCGCCACGCTTTTGCAGTCCTGCTGTAAGTCGCTGATCGCCGCTATTACTAGTATATAAAAAAAAATCCAGTATGTATACCAAAGTTTGTAGACGCTATAACGTCCATGCAAACCAATCAATATACGCTTATTGGGATTTTTTACCAAAAATATGTAGCAGAATACATACTGGCCTAAATTGATGAAGAATTTTGATTGTTTACATTTTTTTGGGGATATGTTTTATAGCAGAAAGTAAAAAATATTGTTTGTATTTCAAAAGTGTGGGTCTTTTTTCATTTATACAATAAAAAATAAAAAACCCAGTGGTGATCAAATACCACCAAAAGAAAGCTATACTTGTGGGGAAGCGCTGCATGACCGTGTAATTGTCAGTTAAAGTAACGCAGTGCCAAAAAGCAAAAAAATGGCCTGGTCATGAAAGGGGGTAAATGTTCCAGGGGACAAGTGGTTTAAAAGCAGCTAATTGCGCCTAAACCTGCCTTAAGCCTAGGTTTACATTTGTGTGGGTCGGGAATGTGTGCATTTCTGACCAGCAGGCAAAACGCACTGCTCTTTACCAGACAAGCAGGGGTGTCATTAACCACTTGCTTACTGGGCACTTTTACCCCCTTCCTGCCCAGGCCAATTTTCAGCTTTCAGCTCTGTCACACTTTGAATGACAATTGCGTGGTCATGCAATATTGTACCCAAATTACATTTTTATCTTTTTTTTTTTCTAACACAAATAGAGCTTTTTTTGGTGGTAATTAATCACCACTGGATTTTATTTTTTGCTAAACAAACAAAAACACAGAATTTTTTGCACACTGGATGTTAAAATAACATTATAAAAAAAATGCCAGTAGCTTTGCAGTGAGTCTTTCAGCGTTTAACGTTTTTTGCAATAGCGTTTTTCCACGTTAGCGTTTTTATTTTTTTTCAATGGATCAAAAACGTTAAACGCTGGTGAGCCACGTTTATGGGCATTTGGTGTTTTGTGTGGTCAGAAAAACGACTCCTGAACGAGATTTTTTGGCGTTCAAAAACAGCCCATAAACTCCACTGCTGATAAAAGTTCAAAAACGTCCATGTGTGCATGGACACATAGGATGACAGAGTGGAGTTTATGGGCTGTTTAAAAAAAAAAAAAAATGTCCAAACTCCAAAAAACGGCCGTTTATGAGCTCTAGTGTGCATGGAGCCTCACTGATGTGCACTGATGGGGCTGCACTGCTAGGTGGCACTGATATCTGGCACCGATGGGCACTGACTGGTAACACTGGTGAGCATTGCACTGATAATCAGTGCCGGTATCCCTTTAACACAAGCCGGTTATCGTCTCTCCTCTCCTTACGCTGTCAGCATGAGGAAAGTAAACCTGATAACCGGCTTGTATTTACATCAGTGATCAGCTGTCATTGGACACAGTTGATCACCCGGTAAAGGGCTGCTGTGATTGGCCCTCTACCCCGATCTGTAATCATTCAAAGGACTCACAGAACGTGCACGCAGCGCGATCACAGGAGGAAGTCCATGTACGCCCTCCTGGCAAAGTAAGCCCACACTGTAGCCGTCTTTTGGCTATAGTGCAGGCCGAAAGCGGTTAATTAGTGGTGGGTGTAAAGGTCTGTAGCGCCCATCCCCCCCCCCCCCCCCCTCTGCCTTATACTAACTTGAGCCTAATCTCAATCCAGCGCTGTACACGAGAGCGGCTCTCTCCCAACTCATTAGCTCAGAAGCAGCAGTGGGAGTGATTGGCTGCTGTCAATCACAGCCCGTGAGTTGGGCCGAGCCCTCGGTGGGGGGTTGTAGCCTGGAGCGCCGGCAGGGGACCCGAGAAGAGGAGGAATCGGGGCTGCTCTGTGCAAAACCATTACACAGAGCTGACAAGTATAACATGTTGTTTTTAAAAAATAATCCTTTACAATCACTTTTATGGCACCTCCTGCGTTTTTTTAAATAAGGGGTAGGGACTTCTTTCCCCACATTTCTTGCGAGTACAGTGACCCATATAAATGAACAGGCTGCTGTACCCCCAACGTGCATATACATGTGTGTGAGCCAAACCTTATACAGGAACATCTCAATACAGGAAAAAGGGACCTGGGAAGAAAAAAAAAGTTGTTAATGCTTCCCAACTGCCATTCCTACGTTTAGCTTTTTTTAAATGCGGAATGCCAAAGGCCTAACACACGCTTCACTGTGCACAGCACGGTACTGTAAGATACGATGGTGTGCTGCGGTGCATTGACTTGGAATGACACACCAAAGCCCTTTCCCAGCACACTGCAACAAACCGTAATATACTCCTGGATGTTGCATTGCGCTGCCAAAAACATTGCATGCGTTATTTTTGGTGCGTTAGGTAGCCGCTTCGCATGGATGCGCTGCCTTTATACAATGCATGTTAGCCCATGTGTGCTAAAAGCACCACAGCAGACCTCACTAGTGTTACTGGGCTCTAAAGCTTGACATGCAGTTGCCCCTAGCAACCAGACCTCACTTTACTGCAGTCCAGTCAATAAAGCACATTCTGGTTGGTTGTTATGTGAAGCTGCACTCTCTGTGTATCATTACAGAGGAATGAATAATGACAGACAGTCTTTCAGGACAATAACAGAGGAGGCTCCATACTTCACCTGTAGTAATCTGTCCTTTGTGGCTCTTCTCCATGATCCCCTCTGACACACAGCCCGCACCTTCCAAATCTTGTACTCCAACACGCGTGTATACGGGTAAGTTACAAAACAGCTGTAATACTGCATATGACTACAGCACTTACACAACGGCAGCCATCTTTGTTTAGGGCAAAAGTTTCATTGTCCCCTCTGCTGGTTATTATTTTGATGCTTTCTATTGAGTTTAACGTTCAATGTCTAAATATGAGCAGCAGGGCTCCTCTGACTATGGTTTTCCTAACCTGACACTAGCTAATTGGTGATATAACATTAAATTCGCCAGTATCAAAAATGGCTTCTCCTGAGATGACGCGAGAGCTGGAGTCTGTCACGTGGTTATCACATGACCAGTTCTGTAGTGTGGATCCTTAGTGTACAGAGGAGTTCAAGGTGTGACTTTTCTATCACTGTCTGGTGCTGTGGAACTACAAGTCACAGCATACCTTGTCTAGCAGAAACCTTTTGTAGGCTCATATGGGTGAACATTTTTTCTGCATAGAAGTTTGGAGATAGGGCTCAATAATTAAAGTTGCCGCCTCATCCATTTAACCACTTGCCTACTGGGCACTTTCACCCCCATCCTGCCCAGACCAATTTTCAGCTTTCAGCGCTGTTGCACTTTGAATGACAATTGCGCGGTCATGCAACACTCCCAAACAACATTTTCATAATTTTTTTACACACAAATAAAATTATCTTTTGGTGATATTTAACCACTTGCCGACTGCCGCACGCCGATATGCGTCGGCACAATGGCAGCGGTGGGCAAATGGGCGTACCTGTACGTCCCCTTAAAATGGCGGGGTTAGCAGGCGTGACCGTGCCCGCGGGACCCGCGGACTCGATGTCCGCCGGTCTTCCTTCGATTGTGTCACGGAGCCGCAGAACGGGGAAGTGCCTATGTAAACAAGGCATTTCCCCATTATGCCTTGTGACATGACAGAGATCACTGCTCCCTGTCATCGGGAGCGGTGGTCGCTGTCATGTGAGTTGTAGCTCACCCCCCCACCCCCACAGTTAGAATCACTCCCTAGGACACACTTAACCCCTTCGTCGCCCCCTAGTGGTTAACCCCTTCCCTGCCATTGTCATTTACACAGTAATCAGTGCATTTTTATAGCACTGATCGCTGTATAAATGACAATGGTCCCAAAATAGTGTCAAAAGTGTCTGATGTGTCCGCCATAATGTCGCAGTCACAATAAAAATCGCAGATCGCCGCCGTTACTAATAAAAAATAATTACTAATATAAATGCCATAAAACTATTCCCTATTTTGTAGACGCTATATATTTTTTTTTTACCAAAAAATATGTAGAAGAATATATATCGGACTAAACTGAGGAAAAAAAATATTTTTTTATATATTTTTTGGGGATATTTATTATAGTAAAAAGTAAAAAATAATGGGTTTTTTTTCTTTTTTTTAAATTGTCGCTCCTTTTTTGTTAATAGCGCAAAAAATAAAAAGCACAGAGGTGATCAAATACCACCAAAAGAAAGCTCTATTTGTGGGAAAAAAAGGACATCAATTTTGTTTGGGTGCAACATCGCACAACCGTGCAATTGTCAGTTAAAGCGGCGCAGTGCTGAATCGCAAAAAGTGCTCTGGTCAGGAAGGGGGTAAAATCTTCTGGGGCTGAAGCGGTTAAACCCCCCTGGGTTTTTTTGGGCTCTTTTGGGCCCAGTGGTTAAACCCCCCTGGGTTTTTTTGGGGTTTTTTTTTGCTAAACAAACAAAATAAGACAGAAAACTTTGAAAAAAAAAAAGTTTTTCTTAGTTTCTGTTATAAAATATTGCAAATAAGTAATTTTTTCTCCTTCACTGATGAGGCTGCACTGATTGGCGACACTGATGAGGAGGCACTGATGAGGCGGCATCGTGCCCTGATTATCAGTGTAAATGTCCCCTTTCACACTTGCCAGTTACCAGCTCTCCTCTCTTCTCCTCACACTGTGATGGCATGTGAGGAAAGGAATGCGTATAACCGGTGTTCTATCGAGAAGTGCCCTGGACGAACGACGCATGCGCCGTACGGAACAGCATAACAGCCGAGTTTACGATCAGCTGTTGTGTCGGCAAGACGGCGCCTGCGCATAATAGCCTACGGAAGACATTTTTCTGTCAGATTGTTTTTGGGTTTTTTTTGCTATTTTTTTGCTATTTATTGCTATTTTTCTGCTATTCTTCCTGGAAGCTTGCGGGGAGTGTTTAGTCAACTAAAGGGCAGATTTTTCTATCTGAAAAATATGTGTTTTGCAGCTCTGGCCTTCATTTAAAAATCCGCCCCATCATGTACTAATCTGCCCCTTACCGTCATGAACACGCCTCGCCAGCGTGAGGCACAATCTGACAGAAAACATTCTTCCGTCGGCTATTGTGCGCAGGTGCCGTCTCACCGTCACAACAGCTGATCGTAAAAACAGCTGTTGTGCTGTTCAGTACGGCGCATGCGCAGTACATCCCCGGGCACTTCTCAATAGCGGGCACTATCCGACAGAACACCAGAAAGTGTGTTTACATTGTGATCAGCTGCGATTGGACACAGCTGATCACATAGTAAAGGGCCACTGTGATTGGCCCTTTACCCGATCTGCTGCAGGGGGCACGCGGGAGGTGTGGTTCTAGGAGGAACATCCATTGATGCCCTCCTAGAACTGGACGACTGCACTGTAGCCGTCTTTTGGCTATAGCATGGTCAAAAAGAGGTTAAAACTTAATACATATTAATTAGGCGGGTTCTGTGGCTGATTAAGGTGGTAATTAAACTCGCTTATCATAAAATGTGTAATTGTTATGTGTTTGGTTTTAAAGAGGTGAGGTGGCAACTGTAGCTCATTTACACTAGTGTTAACCCTCTGAAGTGTGATCCATGGTGGAATGCTCTTCAGAGGGCATTTGACAGACGGTGAGGAGGTGTTATGTCAGCTGTGGCTGCAAATGCAAAGCATCACACCTATGGCATGTCCCCTGCCTTTGCAGCTTGAAGAAGAGTTCCAGGCTTAGTATATATGATACATAGTTACATTGATCAAGCTTGGACCAATGTAATTATGTATAGACCAGCCCTAAAAATTTCCACTCGCCTGCTCACATTTGGCGAGTGGAAATTAGCTGAGGGCGAATGTGGAGCAGGGGCAGACAGGGCCGATATTATATGAAACAACCGGCCGCTGTCAAACAAAGTCCTGCCTAATGGACCGGCTCCTATGAAAGACAGCACACTGGTCCAATGCCGGTCTAATGCCCCGTACACACGGTCGGATTTTCCAATGGAAAATGTCCGATCGGAGCGTGTTGTCGGAAATTCCGACCGTGTGTGGGCTCCATCGGACATTTTCCATCGGATTTTCCGACACACAAAGTTGGAGAGCAGGAGATAAAATTTTCCGACAACAAAATCCGTTGTCGGAAATTCCTATCGTGTGTACACAAATCCGACGGACAAAGTGCCACGCATGCTCAGAATAAATAAAGAGATGAAAGCTATTGGCCACTGCCCCGTTTATAGTCCCGACGTACGTGTTTTACGTCACCGCGTATAGAACGATCGGATTTTCCGACAACTTTGTGTGACCGTGTGTATGCAAGACAAGTTTGAGCCAACATCCGTCGGAAAAAATCCATGGATTTTGTTGTCGGAATGTCCGAACAAAGTCCGACCGTGTGTACGGGGCATAAGAGGCAGGACTTGGTTTGACAGCGGCTGGTATTTCATCCCCAAGCTGTGTTACAGCAGGAGATCCCCGCTCTGTGTGATCTGGCCGGCAATCCTCCCGATTCCTCCATATGATCCCTGCTGCATTGATGGGCACTGATGAGGCTGCACTTATGGCCACTGATGAGGCTGCGCTTATGGGCACTAATGAGGCTGCGCTTATGGGCTGCATTGATGGGCACTGACAGGCTGCATTGATGGGCACTGACGAGGTTGCACTAATGGGCACTGACGAGGTTGCACTGATGGGCACTGACGAGGTTGCACTGATGGGCACTGACGAGGCTGCACTGATGGGCACTGACGAGGCTGCACTGATGGGCATTGATAATCTGCAATGATGGGCACTGATGGGCTGCACTGATGGCCACTGATAGGCTGCATTGATGGGCACTGATAGGCTGCATTGATGGACACTGATGGGGCTGCACTGATGGGCACTGATGAGGCTGCACTAATGGGCACTGATGAGGCTGCACTGATGGCCACTAATAGGCTGCAGTGATATGCTGCACTGATGAGCACTAAAAGGCTGCTTTGATGGCCACTGATGAAGCAGCACTTATGGACACAGACGAGGCTGCACTGATGAGGCAAGTAACTCTTAAGGCCTGGCTAGTAGGTCAGGACTTTATATTTTGATCCCTGGTATAGACCAAACCTGGCCGATGCCCCTGGAAGCTGGAGCTAGGAGGGACTCTGCATTTGGACAAACAGAAAAGAAGAGCAGCGCCATTTCAAATGTATCATCAAAGCGTTATTTATTTGGAAACAACAAAATGGCATCTCACAATGTAATGGAGAGAAAAGTGCTCATCTAGTCATGTAACACCGCTGCAATAAGCCTGTCCAGTCCTGCGGATCCCACTGTGGGATGCTCCCAACACATGCCACACTCACCACTTCCTCTTCCTGTTCTGACATCACTTCTGGCTCCCTAGGTGACCCGGACCTTCCAGGAAGTGCTGGGAGCCTCCAGCACTGCCATGAGCTCCTTTCAGTATCCACCACAGTGGGATCAGCAGGACTGGACCGGCTTGTTGGTGTTACTTGACTTGAGCGCTTTTACCTCCATTACATTGAGAGTTGCCATTTTGTCGTTTTCAAATAAATAACACACATATGCATCACTGGGTGCCAAGAGGCTGATGTTTCTGTGCTGAGAGACAACTCTCGGGCCCCCAATAATGACCAGTGGTTAATAGGACTAGCTCCCAGTCATGTGACCACTTTGACAGCCAATCACAGTGGTCACATGATTGCTGATCCTTTTTGCCCCCTGGGCATACAAACCCTATTAAAAGGGATGCAGGGCATACTCTACTAATTTCCCTACCCTTTTGAGCATGGTGCGTAGAGACTTACAGAACTGGGCCAAGACCTTCTTCACATGGCTGGGCAAACTTAGCATACTTAAGATGAACATCCTCCCTAGAGTGCTCTTTTATTTGCAGATGTTGCCCATCCCCCTCCCCAGCAGCTTTTTCACACAGCTTCAAAGCCTAATGATTAACTTCATTTGGCATGGTAAAAAACCAAGACTGGCTGTGTCCCTATTGCAGAGACCCAAAGAGATGGGAGGCTTGGGCCTCCCAGATATACGGCGATATTACAGAGCCATTGCGATCCAACACATCCTTAATTGGCGCCACTATGGGGGTTCAAAACTGTGGGTCTCAGAGAAGAGCTTAGCCGGCCGCGACTTGTCATACGCCCCCTGGTTACCCCGCGAATACAGGGGACTCTCACAGACGTCTTCCCCGTTAACCACTCACACCCTACGGGTCTGGGACTGCACAAATGCTCTGTACGCTCTGGCGCCCCTGGGCTCCCCACTGGCACCGCTGGGGGGATTCAGGTGGTTTCCTCCTGGGGAGCAGAGGACTTTTTTGGTACTTGGGTTAACGACGGCAATTATAGTTGCAGCAAATTTATGGATAAGGGCAAGTTGATACCCCTAGACGCTTTACGGAATAGTCATGGCAGATTCCCCATGGATTGGTGGAGGCACCAGCAACTTCAACATCTCATTGCGACAAAGGGGGCCTTGATGAGGGGGCTGGACACTATCACCACATTAGAAAGATTGTTCATAGGGGAAGAACCCACTCCCCATCTGAATTCTGAGATATATAGGCTTCTGGGATCAGTTTCCACCGTCAGCAAGCCGGCTTTTATACGGGAATAGGAACGGGACCTAGGGGTAGAGTTCACACCGGAACAACGTTTGCACATGTACAAACTAGCACACTTCAGCTTCATAGAGTCTAGAACGCAAGAAACTAACTACAAGCTTCTGACTCGCTGGTATCGCGTACCAGCTGTCATATCACGTATTTACCCCTCGGTTTCTGACCGTTGCTGGCGGGGTTGCGGTCATAAAGGCACCCTCCTTCATACTTGGTGGGAATGCCCAGCAATCAAGCTTTTTTGAATGGAAATACATACTTCCATTAAAAATGCCTTGCAAATCGAGATCCCGTTCTCCCCTATGCACTTCCTCTTGCACCTCCCTGCCCTTCCTCTGAGCCATTACAAAAAAAGCGCCCTTCCTTATCTACTAAATGCCGCTAAACGGCTTATACCTCTCTATTGGAAACGTCTGCATATCTCTACTTTAACAGAATGGCTACAGAAGGTGGGCGATATTAGAGAGGCGGAGGAGTGGGTGGCGAGGTGCAAAGATAGGAGTGAGCGTTTCAATGGGGCCTTCCCTGAAGCTAAGGAGGCCTGTGAATGGTGATGTGCGTACCTGACTACCATGTCTCACTGCCCTACTGGTAGCGCAATGTATATACTCTTCCTTTTCCTTTACGTGGTTTATAAGGTCTACAGTTAAAGGTTAATCTGAGGCGCTATGCACTGCTAGTGATTAAAGGCATGTTTTTATGTCTCTCTCTTTAATTGTTACCGTGTCGCTACCCGTCTGGACGTATTGGATAGGGGTTTCACCTGGCGGCCTCGGCACCTTAGTGAAATTAGCGGCCGAGTTGGCCTTGTAGGAGGCCGGGGGGGGGGGTGCTTCCCTCCTGTTGGAGGTTAGTTGGAGGCTTGTGGCCCCCCTCCTGAGGGACTCACCCAACGGGTCTCTGATGGCCTTGAGGCCGAGTCGTGCCCCCAAGTACATGGATGGGGGGCTGGGAAACGATAGGTCCGGGCCGAGGCGGCTGGGGCAGGACACCCTTTATGACTCATTATGACTCTTAAATGGTTTGGAATGGCGTAGAGATAACCTAATCCCTCATCCCCCTTCCCTCCCTTCCCTCGCCCCTCTGTTTTATATTTTGTTTTTGTCTAAACTTCTAGGTCTACAATGTATGGTATGCACTGTTATGTGGAAAGACCAATTATAGACTATGTGTTTGTATGTTCTTTATAAAATATAAAATAAAATAAAGATTACATAAAAAAAAAAAAAAAGGGATGCCGAGCTGGGCAAGATGTGGTTAAGCTCTGCAGTCAAGGACCAGGCTGCATACAGAGCCTTTGCCTTTACAAGTCAAGGTTAAGCCCCAACCCCTGTCATTTACCTTTCATGGCAGTTGAAAGATGGGGATGGTCCTAATGGCAGAGGAACGTAGTTCATCTCATCCCTGAAGAAGGAGTGTATGATACTCCGCAACGCGTAGGAAACATCAAATGCATATGTTCGTACTTTGAGTGCATATGTTTTCTGTAATATTTCGGAAATATTTTGCACCCGAAAGTTATCTGCACAGATATTTCTAATACATGTTTGTATGAATATTACGTCATTAATTTTGATATATTGTTTAAATAAAATTACTTTATATTTTTTTACTACATTGTATGTCTCACTATCTGTGCCTCTAAAGTCCCACCCCTAAGGGGAAATTTTGTACCTCAACTTGAAGAGGGATAGAGGCCCTATATGCAGCCTTGGGTGTATAAAGAAATACTGTGCCAATACTGTATGAAAGTCACAAAAATGTTGCGGAACGAGCATATATGATTGTTTAAGGGTTTGGCTTATGGAGCCTGCAGCGGGGAGTACAGACTGGTTTACGGAGCCTTCAGCAGAGTGTATCAAACATCCACAGCTGGAACGAACTCAGAAATGATGTACTAGTTGAGTGCCCAAAGCGTGTGTAAGCAAATTAAACACCCTTCCTGGAGCAGATGGACTCACTAGCCGTACGGCTGAGAGTCTGACAGGCTTGTAGGCGGAAGGCAAAAATGGTTGTCCAAGAGGGAACCGATCAAATTCCACAGTCAGAATTGATGTTGGGGTGGCCACGTCACTCACCGGTCATCTACTCAGAGTCTTCCTGTATTGGGATCTCCGCAATCACAAGTAGTATAATGATGGGTAAATCAGGTCCCCAAAAACGACGTGAAAAGGATGTAGCCCTCAATGAAAAAAATATCTCCACATAGTGTGAGATTGCTCCAAAAGGTAATTTTATTTAAAAATTCCAAGTAAAAGCATTCTAGGCTCCTTAGAACAATGAGGAACCGAATGTAAATAAATGTTAAAAAGCGCTTACATGAATCGTGGCATAACAGGCATATCAAAACCCGACGCGTTTCGTCTACATAAGACTTCGACTGGGGTAACATTTATTTACATTCGGTTCCTCATTGTTCTAAGGAGCCTAGAATGCTTTTACTTGGAATTTTTAAATAAAATTACCTTTTGGAGCAATCTCACACTATGTGGAGATATTTTTTTCAGGAAGACAACACAGGAAGACTCTGAGTAGATGACCGGTGAATGACGTGGCCACCCCAACATCAATTCTGACTGTGGAATTTGATCGGTTCCCTCTTGGACAACCATTTTGGCCTTCCGCCTACAAGCCTGTCAGACTCTCAGCCGTACGGCTAGTGAGTCCATCTGCTCCGGTAAGGGTGTTTAATTTGCTTACACACGCTTTGGGCACTCAACTAGTACATCATTTCTGAGTTCGTTCCAGCTGTGGATGTTTGATACACTCTGCTGAAGGCTCCGTAAACCAGTCTGTACTCCCCGCTGCAGGCTCCATAAGCCAAACCCTTAAACAATCATATATGCTCGTTCCGCGAACATTTTTGTGACTTTCATACATATCTGTGTTGGTTGCAGTGTATCTGTTAATATGTACACTATACTGCTTTGAACACATTATGAATTTTTTGAACTTTATTTCCTATTTAGTTTACACTTAACCATATTTGCACTCATTAATGTTTGTTGCTCACATGTGTATATTTCTTCATAGTCTCAAGTTTTTTTATGTGCATTATTTAGGTTGGTTTGGATTCACAGACACATCTGTGTCCTTTTACACACTTTTATTGTGTTGTTTTTCTCACTTTGATTTGTTTTCATTAAAACTTTATTGTGCATATCTGACACCCAGACGACCATTCTGGTTTGTCCTGCCTAATAAAGAACACCATTTTTAGCGCCACATTTTGCTATTCTATATGCAGCCTTACCCAAGAATGTAGAGTCCTCCCTGCACTTCACTAAAAAAAGTATGCAGTTTGGGGGACAGGTCAGGTTCACTCTAGTATAATACAAATATTTTGAGGTATGTTTAGTAACTAATTTGTGATATGACCTATACCTGTTTTTACATGCTCTTCCATATTTTTCTTTTTGTATTAAAGAGAGAGTTTTAGATTACCCACTAGAGGGAGCTCACTCAGCCTGCCTACCTAACAACTGAGATACACCCTACATGAGAATGCATTTATTTTAAAGGGGTTGGCCACTCTTGTAATTGAAGTATAAGAGGTTACAGTATTAGTAAAGCACAACTATTGAGTAGCCCTTTTATATATCTATTAAAAAAATCACTACGTGTATTGCCTTTTGATGGTGTAAGGGCTCATTTATATTTGTTTGTTTGGAGTTTTTATCACCCCAACTGCTCTCCCTTATGATGTAAAGGCAGAACATGGGGGAGTACACGGCACAGCAAAGATTATCCCTGCTGTTGGATTCAGTGGGCAGTACCACCTGCTGAACGCAATCCATTCAACTGAACAGTGGCGGTGCGTCCATTAAGGGGCATGGGCGCCGCCCCCTCTCTCCAGCCACCCCCCCTTTTCAGACGCTGGGTGCCTGAATTACAGCAGCGGGGTTTTTTTTAAGCACCGGATTAGAGCCATAGGCTCTAATAGGCTTTAAAAAAGGTGGACTTGTGGTGCAAAGCACTGCGCTCGGAGTCCACCCAGATGTGTTAGAAATGCAAAAGAATATCACTCATCAATGTCACCCGCTGCCTGACCCGCCACCACAATGGGGTAAGTGCCGGGTGGACAGTGAGCGAGCAGGCGGATGGGTGGGTGTCACAGTGGCTGCATATGATGGGCCACAGTTGGCTGCATATGATGGGCACAGTTGGCTGTATATGATGGGCACAGTTGGCTGTATATGATGGACACAGTTGGCTGCATATGATGGACACAGTTGGCTGCATATGATGGGCACAGTTGGCTGCATAGGATGGGGCACAGTGACTGCATATGATGGGCACAGTTGGCTGTATATGATGGGCACAGTTGGCTGCATTTGCTGGGCACAGTTGGCTGCATTTGCTGGGCACAGTTGGCTGCATATGATGGGCACAGTTGGCTGCATATGATGGGCACAGTGGGCTGCATAGGATGGGGCACAGTTGGCTGCATATGATGGGCACAGTTGGCTGCATTTGCTGGGCACAGTTGGCTGCATATGATGGGCACAGTTGGCTGCATATGATGGGCACAGTGGGCTGCATAGGATGGGGCACAGTGACTGCATATGATGGGCACAGTGAGGCTGCATATGATGAGCACAGTTGGCTGCATATGATGGGCACAGTGGCTGCATATGATGGGGCACAGTTGGCTGTATATGATGGACACAGTTGGCTGCATATGATGGGGCACAGTGGCTGCATATGATGGGGCACAGTTGGTTGTATATGATGGACACAGTTGGCTGCATAGGATGGGGCACAGTGACTGCATATGATGGGCCACAGTTGGCTGCATATGATGGACACAGTTGGCTGCATATGATGGGCACAGTTGGCTACATAGGATGGGGCACAGTGACTGCATATGATGGGCACAGTTGGCTGTATATGATGGGCACAGTTGGCTGCATTTGCTGGGCGCAGTTGGCTGCATTTGCTGGGCGCAGTTGGCTGCATATGATGGGCACAGTTGGCTGCATAGGATGGGGCACAGTTGGCTGCATAGGATGGGGCACAGTTGGCTGCATAGGATGGGGCATAGTGACGCTGCATATGATGAGCACAGTTGGCTGCATATGAAGGGCTCAGTTGGCTGCATATGATGGCACAGTGGCTGCATATGATGGGGCACAGTTGGCTGTATATGATGGACACAGTTGGTTGCATATGATGGGGCACAGTTGGCTGCATATGATGGGCACAGTTGGCTGCATATGATGGGCACAGTTGGCTGCATATGATGGGCACAGTTGGCTGCATATGATGGGCACAGTTGGCTGCATATGATGGGCACAGTTGGCAGCATATGATGGTTTTTGTTTCAGTATTTTTCAGAATTTTTTAGTTTGTTTGCGCCCCCCCAAAAAATGTTGAGCACCAACTGCCACTGCGACTGAATAGGGAAGCTCTGAAATTGTGTTCAATGGGTCAAAAGCAGACAGGGAGTAGGCAATGAAACTCCTCCTCACTTGCCTTTCAAATGCCCTCTGAAGAGCGATCCAAAAGTGGATCGCTCTTCTGAGAGCAACTCTAGTGTAACCAAGG